>NW_026652276.1:225515463-225568563 GCF_009828535.3 Hylobates moloch | reverse complement strand
CAGCTTTCTACATATGGCTAGCCAGTTTTCCCAGCACCATTTATTAAATAGGGAATCCTTTCCCCATTTCTTGTTTTTGTCAGGTTTGTCAAAGATCAGATAGTTGTAGCTATGCGGCGTCATTTCTGAGGGCTCTGTTCTGTTCCATTGATCTATGTCTCTGTTGTGGTACCAGTACCATGCTGTTTTGGTTACTGTAGCCTTGTAGTATAGTTTAAAGTCAGGTAGCGTGATGCCTCCAGCTTTGTTCTTTTGGCTTAGGATTGACTTGGCGATGCGGGCTCTTTTTTGGTTCCATATGAACTTTAAAGTAGTTTTTTCCAATTCTGTGAAGAAAGTCATTGGTAGCTTGATGGGGATGGCATTGAATCTATAAATTACCTTGGGCAGTATGGCCATTTTCACGATATTGATTCTTCCAACCCATGAGCATGGAATGTTCTTCCATTTGTTTATATCCTCTTTTATTTCATTGAGCAGTGGTTTGTAGTTCTCCTTGAAGAGGTCCTTCACATCCCTTGTAAGTTGGATTCCTAGGTATTTTATTCTCTTTGAAGCAATTGTGAATGGGAGTTCACTCATGATTTGGCTCTCTGTTTGTCTGTTATTGGTGTACAAGAATGCTTGTGATTTTTGTACATTAATTTTGTATCCTGAGACTTTGCTGAAGTTGCTAATCAGCTTAAGGAGATTTTGGGCTGAGACAATGGGGTTTTCTAGGTATACAATCATGTCATCTGCAAACAGTGACAATTTGACTTCCTCTTTTCCTAATTGAATACCCTTTATTTCCTTCTCCTGCCTGATTGCTCTGGCCAGAACTTCCAGGACTATGTTGAATAGGAGTGGTGAGAGAGGGCATCCCTGTCTTGTGCCAGTTTTCAAAGGGAATGCTTCCAGTTTTTGCCCATTCAGTATGATATTGGCTGTGGGTTTGTCATAGATAGCTCTTATTATCTTGAGATACGTCCCATCAATACCTAATTTATTGAGAGTTTTTAGCATGAAGGGTTGTTGAATTTTGTCAAAGGCCTTTTCTGCATCTATTGAGATAATCATGTGGTTTTTGTCTTTGGTTCTGTTTATATGCTGGATTACATTTATTGATTTGCGTATGTTGAACCAGCCTTGCATCCCAGGGATGAAGCCCACTTGATCATGGTGGATAAGCTTTTTGATGTGCTGCTGGATTCGGTTTGCCAGTATTTTATTGAGGATTTTTGCATCAATGTTCATCAAGGATATTGGTCTGAAATTCTCTTTTTTGGTTATGTCTCTGCCAGGTTTTGGTATCAGGATGATGCTGGCTTCATAAAATGTGTTAGGGAGGATTCCCTCTTTTTCTATTGATTGGAATAGTTTCAGAAGGAATGGTACCAGTTCCTCCTTGTACCTCTGGTAGAATTCAGCTGTGAATCCGTCAGGTCCTGGACTCTTTTTGGTTGGTAAGCTATTGATTATTGCCACAATTTCAGAACCTGTTATTGGTCTATTCAGAGATTCGACTTCTTCCTGGTTTAGTCTTGGGAGGCTGTATTTGTCAAGGAATTTATCCATTTCTTCTAGATTTTCTAGTTTATTTGCAGAGAGGTGTTTGTAGTATTCTCTGATGGTAGATTGTATTTCTGTGGGATCGGTGGTGATATCCCCTTTTTCGTTTTTTATTGCATCTATTTGATTCTTCTCTCTTTTCTTCTTTATTAGTCTTGCTAGCGGTCCATCAATTTTGTTGATCTTTTCAAAAAACCAGCTCCTGGATTCATTAATTTTTTGAAGGGTTTTTTGTGTCTCTATTTCCTTCAGTTCTGCTCTGATTTTAGTTATTTCTAGCCTTCTGCTAGCTTTTGAATGTGTTTGCTCTTGCTTTTCTAGTTCTTTTAATTGTGATGTTAGGGTGTCAATTTTGGATCTTTCCTGCTTTCTCTTGTGGGCATTTAGTGCTATAAATTTCCCTCTACACACTGCTTTGAATGTGTCCCAGAGATTCTGGTATGTTGTGTCTTTGTTCTCGTTGGTTTCAAAGAACATCTTTATTTCTGCCTTCATTTCATTATGTACCCAATAGTCATTCAGGAGCAGGTTGTTCAGTTTCCATGTAGTTGAGCGGTTTTGAGTGAGTTTCTTAATCCTGAGTTCTAGTTTGATTGCACTGTGGTCTGAGAGACAGTTTGTTATAATTTCTGTTCTTTTACATTTGCTGAGGAGAGCTTTACTTCCAACTATGTGGTCAATTTTGGAATAGGTGTGGTGTGGTGCTGAAAAAAATGTATATTCTGTTGACTTGGGGTGGAGAGTTCTGTAGATGTCTATTAGGTCCACTTTATGTAGAGCTGAGTTCAATTCCTGGATATCCTTGTTAACTTTCTGTCTCGTTGATCTGTCTAATGTTGACAGTGGGGTGTTAAAATCTCCCATTATTATTGTGTGGGAGTTTAAGTCCCTTTGTAGGTCACTGAGGACTTGCTTTATGAATCTGGGTGCTCCTGTGTTGGGTGCATATATATTTAGGATAGTTAGCTCTTCTTGTTGAATTGATCCCTTTACCATTATGTAATGGCCTTCTTTGTCTCTTTTGATCTTTGTTGGTTTAAAGTCTATTTTATCAGAGACTAGGATTGCAACCCCTGCCTTTTTTTGTTTTCCAGTTGCTTGATAGATCTTCCTCCATCCCTTTATTTTGAGTCTATGTGTGTCTCTGCACGTGAGATGGGTTTCCTGAATACAGCACACTGATGGGTCCTGACTCCTTATCCAGTTTGCCAGTCTGTGTCTTTTGATTGGAGCATTTAGCCCATTTACATTTAACGTTAATATTGTTATGTGTGAATCTGATCCTGTCATTATGATGTTAGTTGGTTATTTTGCTCGTTAGTTGGTATTGTTTCTTCCTAGCCTCGATGGTCTTTACAATTTGGCATGTTTTTGCAGTGGCTGGTACCGGTTGTTCCTTTCCATGTTTAGTGCTTCCTTCAGGAGCTCTTTTAGGGCAGGCCTGGTGGTGACAAAATCACTCAGCGTTTGCTTGTCTGTAAAGTATTTTATTTCTCCTTCACTTATGAAGCTTAGTTTGGCGGGATAGCAAATTCTGGGTTGAAAATTCTTTTCTTTAAGAATGTTGAATATCGGCCCCCACTCTCTTCTGGCTTGTAGAGTTTCTGCTGAGAGATCAGCTGTTAGTCTGATGGGCTTCCCTTTGTGGGTAACCCGACCTTTCTCTCTGGCTGCCCTTAACATTTTTCCCTTCATTTCCACTTTGGTGAATCTGACAATTATGTGTCTTGGAGTTGCCCTTCTCGAGGAGTATCTTTGTGGCGTTCTCTGTATTTGTGAATCTGAATGCTGGCCTGCCTTGCTAGATTGGAGAAGTTCTCCTGGATAATATCTTGCAGAGTGTTTTCCAACTTGGTTCCATTCTCCCCATCATTTTCAGGTACACCAATCAGACGTAGGTTTGGTCTTTTCACATAGTCCCAAATTTCTTGGAGGCTTTGTTCATTTCTTTTTATTCTTTTTTCTCTAAACTTCCCTTCTCTCTTCATTTCATTCATTTCATCTTCCATCAGCGATACCCTTTCTTCCAGTTGATCGCATCTGCTACTGAGGCTTCTGCAATCTTCGCGTAGTTCTCGAAACTTGGCTTTCAGCTCCATCAGCTCCTTTAAGCCCTTCTCTCCATTGGTTATTCTAGTTATCCATTCTTCTAATATTTTTTCAAAGTTTTTAACTTCTTTGCTATTGTTTTGAATTTCCTCTCGTAGCTCAGAGTAGTTTGATCGTCTGAAGCCTTCTTCTCTCAACTCGTCAAAGTCATCCTCCATCCAGCCTTGTTCTGTTGCTGGTGAGGAACTGCGTTCCTTTGGAGGAGGAGAGGTGCTCTGTTTTTTAGAGTTTCCAGTTTTTTTGTTCTGTTTTTTCCCCTTCTTTGTGGTTTTATCTACTTTTTGTCTTTGATGATGGAGATGTACAGATGGGTTTTTGGTGTGGATGTCCTTTCTGTTTGTTAGTTTTCCTTCTACCAGACAGGACCCTCAGCTGCAGGTCTGTTGGAGTTGACTAGAGGTCCACTCCAGACCCTGTTTGGCTGGGTGTCAGCAGCGGTGGCTGCAGAACAGCGGATTTTCGTGAGACCACAAATTCAGCTGTCTGATAGTTCCTCTGAAAGTTTTGTCTCAGAGGAGTACCCGGTTGAATGAGGTGTCAGTCTGTCCCTACTGGGGGGGTTGCCTCCCAGTTAGGCTGCTCAGGGGTGAGGGACCCACTTTAGGAGGCAGTCTGTCCGTTCTCAGATCTCCAGCTGCGTGCTGGGAGAACCACTACTCTGTTCAAAGCTGTCAGTCAGACAGGGACCTTTAAGTCTGTGGAGGTTCTTGCTGAGTTTTTGTTTGTCTGTGCCCTGCCCCCAGAGGTGGAGCCTATAGAGGCAGGCAGGCCTCCTTGAGCTGTGGTGGGCTCCACCCAGTTCGAGCTTCCTGGCTGCTTTGTTTACCTAAGCAAGCCTGCGCAATGGCGGGCGCCCCTCCCTCAGCCTCGCTGCCGCCTTGCAGCTTGATCTCAGACTGCTGTGCTAGCAATCAGCGAGACTCCGTGGGCACAGGACCCTCCGAGCCAGGTGCGGGACACAATCTCCTAGTGTGCCATTTTCCAGGCCCGTTGGAAAAGCGCAGTATTGGGGTGGGACTCACCCGATATTCCAGGTGCCGTCTGTTTCCCCTTTCTTTGACTAGGAAAGGGAACTCCCTGACCCCTTGCGCTTCCCGAGTGAGGCAATGCCTCGCCCTGCTTCGGCTCGCGCACAGTGCGCTTCACCGACTGTCCTGCACCCACTGTTAGGCACTCCCTAGTGAGATGAAACCGGTACCTCAAGCAGAAATGCAGAAATCATCCGTCTTCTGTGTCGCTGGGGCTGGGAGCTGGAGACCGGAGCTGTTCCTATTCGGCCATCTTGGCTCCACCCTCTGTATTAAGTCTATTGTTCATTTTTGATGTGGTAATAGTGTGTCTATTTTTTTTTTCTAAGAACTCCTTTGGTAATACATGCTGAAATATTTACAGATGAAATGATACAATATCTTGGATTTTAGTAATATGTTTATTGCCTTCGTGTTGAAAAAACTCTCAAAAAATGTGAAAATCATTTTTTCTTACAGGGTTTAAAAGTTACTACTATACAATAGCCTCTACCTCAGTTTTGTACAGAAATCAATCATGAATGATGACCTGTCCTTAAAATAACATAATTTTGAATCTTGTTCCTGGGTTTTGTTTATAATGAACTGTTAGAAATTTATGACAATGATAACTGGCATTTACTAAGACATATTCCATGACTATATTCATGCACATATTCTGACTTGGTAGTTTATGATGTGAACAAAAGTGTCTTGTGCTTTATGGGATAGTTGATATTGTCTTATGGAAGGAAAGAAAATCAACTATCATTTTCAGCAGCCTTGTTGACATAGACATATGTTTTCTACCTGCAAGCCTGAATATGTATTCTTCTGACATGTTTACTATTTCTGTAAACCGTGGTATTCTTAAACATTTCAGAAATGCAACTGCTATTATATTTATCCTCTGCTGATATAGTGTTTATAGCATATACTAGAATTTTAGATTTTGAGAAAAGCTCATACTAAAACAACTACAAATTCCCAAGAGACAATATTTTAGGTTTTGGTGCATTTTTTAGTCCATGAAAATTTTTGAAATAAGTCTTTTGTAATTTACTAGTGTTCTTCAGCTCTCAATGATAATTTCACTCTTGTTTCATAGCTGAAAATAAAATATTAGAAATTTATAAAGTTCAAATAGCATGATATAAATAATAAAATTAGGCATTTACAAATATTGGTGATATTTGTGGGTAAGGGGAAGGGCTGAGTAGAGGAGAAGAGGATGCATTATTAACTTTAAGATTTTTTGCCAGGCATGGTGATTCACGCCTGTAATCACAGCACTTTGGGAGGCCGAGGTGGGTGGATCATGAGGTCAGGAGTTTGAGACCAGCCTGACCAACATGGTGAAACCCTGTCTCTACTAAAAATAGAAAAATTAGCCGGGCATGGTGGTGCATGCCTGTGATCCCAGCTACTCGGGAGGCTGAGGCAGGAGAATCACTTGAACCTGGGAGGCAGAGGTTGCAGTGAGCTGAGATCGTGCCACTGCACTCCAGCCTGGGTGACAGAGCGAGACTCCATCAAAAAAAAAAAAAAAGATTTTTCTTAACTTTTTCAGGGGTTTCATAAATGGTTACTTGCAGCTCATTCTTATGCCTAAAAATATGATAATATACTCTCGTGTGTATATGTGATGCTGTAAATGTCAAGAACAGGGAATTGCTTCAGATTTTATCCCTCTTGCAAACTAAAAAGTCAGCCACAATTTCATGGATACTGGTGGAAGACATGAGACTCCTGAGTCAGAGATGAAGGACAATTTCTTACAGCAGTGGCAGCAGCATTTTGGGCCAGTTTTTCTGGACTTTGCTTCCCATAGGATGATGGGAAGACAGTCAGATGACACCTAGGGCTGCCTGAGATAATCCCAGAGCTTATGACTCTTGAATTTTTCATAATGTTAAGTAAATGCCCTGGAAGGAGACATTATCTTTAGTAAGCATGGCTGCCTTTTGCTCCAGAGCTGACACTGTCTCTGTCCTCTAAGCTATCCTTGAAAAGATGATCTGGAACAAAAACGGGCGGTACCTCATAAGACATACAGAAACATGAGAGACCCATAGAGAACTACTTCTCAACACCATCTACACTTGCTCCTGTGCTGTCCTGGCTTCTGATGAATTTTAACCTGAATACCCCACTCTGTCAGCCACTCTGATTAGTTGGATTGACAGAGACTGAGACCAGACTGTTCAACTTGTCTCATATGAAATTTAGCCAAGGGCATTATCAGTAATAGTCCAAGCAGCAGAATGAGGCCAACCTGAGATAGAACACTAGGAATAATTTTAGTCAGTAGAGATATAATAAGGTACATCAAGGCAAATATTGGCCAAAGCTGTGAGAGTGGCTTTGAGCTTTGCCTCCCTGTGCAGAAACACCATGGCTATTTTCATTTCTGCACAGTTGAGCACTGAGATTGTACAGCTGTAGCAGTCCAGTGGACATTGAGTTTCAGCTTAGCTGAACCATCAATGAACCAAGCCCAGGCAACCCATGGCTGCATGAGCCAATGACTTTGCTTCCGGTGCCAGAGTTGGTGGGGCGAGGGGGGGATACAGTTTTCCCCAGAGGGATAGCTGCCACTTTTTTAAGGTAAAGCTGCGATGCCATTGGGAGTAGGCTAGCTGGTCCTTGAAGGTATCATTTCTATTTGATAAGCTAGGCTTATTGAGTCCTACCCACCTTGATAGTTATAGAGTCCCTCGATGGGACTATCAGGCAAGTGAGTCACAAGGCCTCTGTAGGTTAGGTGGAGAGTTTAAACGAGAGCCCGGCAGCAAGCTCATAGCTGCTTTTTAAAAGGGATGTACCTGGCAGCCACGTCAGGGCGGTGATGAGCCCAGAACCCCAAAGGTTGCTGCTGGTTGGAGATCATCTCCCTTCACTCCATACTTGGATTCACAAACTCATCATAGAGACAGAGGTTGAGAGTGTGCCACAGTTTGCTGGTCGGTTTCCAGTGGGGACTCTGGGCTATGCTCCAAGGGTGCTGGTTTGCAAACTAACCAAAGGAAAGCACCAAGTAGAATGCCAAGGTGAGGTACATACTGTTTTCTGTACCCAAAGAGACTAATAAGACAGCAGAATTCCTTAACTGCCAAAGGAATTGAGCAGAAAACTGTCTTCATAGTCCCAAGAACTTTTACTTGGGAAGGTTCTTGTACATTGTGAGAGTTTCTCAGCCTCCTTTTCAGGCAGAGGTGTGGTAACACCACAGTCAGGGCTGTTGAAAGTGAGGCTTCTGACTTGTTTACCAACAGGCTTTCCTCTGTGGTGAAAACTAGATGTCACAAGGCACAAAATCCTCTACTCCCTCTTGGTATATAGCCCCAAAGAGTGTAGCTTCCTCTTTGGGAGTACCTGGAGGCCTTGCATGTAAATGAAAATGGATTTTGGTCCTCAGGTACCTGTAGGATGAAAAACAAGGTAATGCCCAGGACCTCAGACTTAGTGCCAGCAGCCTGTGCAGTGGTTTCAATTACAGTTGCAGTGGCTAGAATAGCTGGGACTCTTAGCAGCAACAACTGAATGCAGGTGATCAGCATTCACTGTAAGCCTCCAGCTCCTGTTAGTCTTTTTCACTGGCCAGATGTGGCCGTTGGTTGTATTGAGATGTTGCTTCTCATTACTACCCCTGCTGCCTTTAAGTCCTTAATCAAGATGGTGATTACCCTTCTCCTGGGATTCTATTTTGCTTCTGTTGGACCACAGACAGGGAGAAGGGTTGAGAAACAATTTACATTTTCAAGTAGCTCTTTATATGTCACTCTTCCTCATCTGAGTGATCCCGTCTGGCTCTTATGAGACAGGGAAGTACAGGCATTTAATGCTTCTTACTACATACTCGGAGGTAAAGACACCACAACAGTGTATAGAAGAGTTCCCTGTGAAGTCAGCTCATCTTTGCTCTAGGGGGAGTCCCTCCTGTTTTCCTTTTTTACTCACTGTGCCTTTTACCTTATCATAATTCCAATTATTGAGTGGAGAGTTAACACTGAAACTTAACAGTTTGTCAAATATGATTGAACATTGATTAGGTAGTAGTTACCTAGGCACGGAGACTACAGTGTTGAACAAAACAGGTAAAAATTCCTACCCCATGGGTTTACATACTTTATGCTAGACATTGCGCTAAACTGTCCATATGACTTAATCCCCACCATGGCTTAACGAGAGTGACATTTTCTTCCCACTTTCACTGGAACTCTGACATCCCATGGTCAGCCAACCCCACCCCCTTCACCCTTGATTGGCTCTGACACCTCACTGTGGGCCTGGGTAGCTGCCTTCTCACCCTTCAACACACGTACACACACACACACACACACGCACCCCTGCACCTGCATTGCTCTGGCACACCTGAATTGTTTGAGAAGGGAAAATGGGCACTAAGTATATTGATATGGTCTGGATCTGTGTCCCTGCCGAAATCCCAAGTGGAATTGTAATCCCCAGTGTTGAAGGTGAAGCCTGGTGGGAGGTGACTGGATCATGGGGGCAGATTTCCCCCTTGGTGCTGTTCTCCTGATAGTAAGTTCTGAGATCTGGTCATTTAAAAGTGTGTGACATCTTCCCTGCCACTTCCTCCTGCTCTGGCCATGTAAAGTGCTGGCTTTCCCTTCACCTTCTGCCATGATTACGTTTCCTGAGGCCTCCCTAGAAGCCAAGCAGATGCCACCATACTTCTGTACAGCCGTAGAATTGTGAGCCAATGAAACCTCTTTTCTTTATAAATTACCCAGTCTCAGGTATTTCTTTATAGCAATGCAGGCGCTAATACATATATATTTCTTAAAGTTATTTCCTACATTTGTATGTACATTTTGTGTACATGAACATTTTTTTTTCCAGGAGATTACTCATAATGTTCCTAATAAATCAGTGACTTGCTGGGTGCAGTGGCTCATGCCTGTAATCCCAGCACTTTGGGAGACCGAGGCGGGTGGATCACCTGAGGTCAGGAGTTTGAGACCAGCCTGGCCAACATGGTGAAACCCCGTCTCTACTAAAAATACAAAAATTAGCCAGGCGTGGTGGTAGGCACCTGTAATCCCAGCTACTCAGGGGGCTGAGGCAGGAGAATCGCTTGAACCCGGGAGGCAGAAGTTGCAGTGAGCCAAGACTCCAGCCTGGGGGACAAGAGCAAGACTTTGTCTCAAAAAGAAAAAAAAAAAAAAAAAAAGAAATCAGTGACTCAAAAACATTCTCTGGGGAACACAACCAAGTTGAAGCCATGTAAGTGGTTCCTCTTAGTGCAAAAGAGCCTTCTTTCCCCTCTACTAATTAAGGAGCTAATTCATAAAGGAGCTGACTCTATATCCATAGAGATTCTTCCCTTAAGAAAATCTCAAATATAGGCCTCATGATTAGAAATTAATACATTTTATAAGACCCATGAATTTTTATCGCTAACAGTGGGGTATCTGAGAAATTATCTAAAAGAGATTCTGGCTGTGATTCAGGTATATGGCATTTTCCCCTTTTCTGTAATCCTTTTAAATAACTTAAAGACAGAGTGAATCAATTTTATAATTAATTTTATGCAGATATTCTAATTTATTAAAAATGGTGGTAGTTATACATTGAGAAATGGGTAGGAGTTATTTATCTCATGAGATTAATACCAATTTTGATGAACAGTTTTGCGATAGATTGGCTAAATGACTTCGGCGCTGAAGCAATGCCAGTTTGAGGTTTATTCTTACGCCTTTATTTCTCTTCCACAACCTTGTGTTAATGGTCTGTCTCCCACTAAACTCTGGGCTGTTGGAGGGCAGGTACAATATTTCTATTTTCAGTGCCCTTATGCCGAGCTCATAAAAATGCCAAGCATGCTAAAACATGTTGAATAAACAGATAGATGAGAAAATTGAGGACTGACTTTTAAAAAGCTCCAGTTATATACTGAACGTTTCTTATTTGTTGAGTCCTGCAGACAGAGCTGTCATATAGCCCTTACAGAGCAGAGGTTCAACTACTGGCAGAACTGGAACTCAGGTCCAGTTTTACATCTGTGTCCACTCTTTGCTCTTTAATGGAGAATAAATGAGAAAATTCTAAAGAGTCGTAATGGCTGAATCCATGATATTATTTTGTGGTTAGACTCAGTCCATTTGGACTTGTGAGATTTTCCCATTTGGTAGCCAAAGATAAGGACTAGGTCTGTGATTTCTTTTCTTTACTTTTCTTTTTTCTTTTTTTTTTTTTTTTTAAGATAGAGTTTCGCTCTTTTTGCCTAGTCTGGAGTGCAATGGTGCAATCTCAGCTCACTGCAACATCCACCCCCCGGGTTTAAGCGATTCTCCTGCCTCAGCCTCCCAAGTAGCTGGGATTACAGGCATGCACCACCACGCCTGGCTAATTTTTTATTTTTAGTAGAGACGGGGTTTTTCCATGTTGGTCAGGCTGGTCTCAAACTCCCGACTTCAGGTAATCTGCCTGCCTCAGCCTCCCAAAGTTCTGGGATTACAGGCATGAGCCACTGCACCCGGCTGTGATTTCTTTTATATTGCTTTTTAGCCCCCAAAACAGGTGTTTATCAAGTTCTGTTTCTCCCCTTTCCCTGCCCTGCCCTGCCTTGTGGTACTAAGAAAGAGTATATTTAATCCAGAGATGGGCCTGTGGATAGTTTTTCTTCCTGTTCCATAATTGACATGTCAGTTGCCATTCAGCCTAATCACAAGGTGTCTAATCCTACTCCTCCTTAACATGGTATATTCTCCCAGATTTATTCAGATCCATTTGAGCTTGTGTTATATATAGTTTTATCAAAATCTTTTGTAGATAATTCTCCATTTTTTTTAAGTCAGTGCCCTTGCTGAAATTTCTGACCGCAAACTTTTGTGTTTTCTCATATGCTTGATTCTTATTCTACTATTCTCTTTTGCTCCTCCATCAAAAGTTGTACAGAAAAAGGAGAAAGTCCTTGCTTGTATAACCTTAGCACTATATCAGCCCTTTAAAGTATTTGCTTTCTTACTAGAGAGCATTTTTACATTGTTTTGACAACTTAAAGTTCTTATAGCTCTACCTTATTTTTGTTTGATGCAAACACAAACACACACACGTTTGAAGAAAAGCAAGTTGGACATCAAGCTTTATATTGATGTGTTTTGTTTATTGTTGATTTATATTGATAAAGTGTGCATGAAGATTAATTTGTCATGCACATGGTATAGAATAGTATATAAATTAACTATAATATGAAAATCCACAATTACAGTTACCAACAGTGAGGGCCTGCTCCATAGCCTATGCAAGTAAAATTATTTTTTTGTTTTCCATTGAAACCTTTCAGCATTTGTAGGGGTTCCCAAGCACTAAGTCATATGTTTGTGTGAAGTAATCTTTATCTGCTGTGCATTCTTTCCATTTTATTTATTTATTTTTTAATTCAAATATGCAGTCTCTCATAAAATGTCAACACATCTAAGAGTTTAGAAATGACTCTTTTTTCCAGTTTATATGGAAAAATGTTAAAAAGTTATATACTTTTCTGTTGTACATTTTTTACCTTAGATATTACAGATTAAATATTTTTTAAAAAGGAAGTTATCCACATATGCAGAATTTCAAAGCAAACCAGTAATTGTTTTCAATTGATATTTATCGAGCTTCTACTTAGTACTCCATTTTTTGTAAGGCTCTTAAGAAGCAAGATGCTTCTGTTCTTGAGATACTCTCTTGCTCTTTCTCTTTTTCCATGGATTCTTAGAGACACATTTTTCTGTCATATTTTAAGCTTCCTACAATTGTATGGCACCTTGCAATCACTGTCAGCCAGGTGGCAGTCATGACCTAGTTGTGTGGAAAATTATTACTTGAAACATTCTCATAAGCTCTGGTTTAGATTTAGTGAAATGAAATATTACTTTGAAAAATCCAAATAATGTAGTTGTTGGATATAATTTGAGAAATGCTTTTAAAAGATTAATAGAAGGAAAATAATAGTGTAAAAATAGAAACAAATTAGTAATCAGAAAAATTTAAGATACTCCAATAACCGCATTTTCCACCAAAATTGTCCTTTATCTCTGAGGTTCTTAGGGGAGGAAAATAATTTTCCCTCTACACTTCTGAGTTCTTAGCTGGGACCTTTGTAATAAAAGACAGACTAACAAGAGAGAAACAGAAATTCATTAACTTGTATATATCTTATAAGGGAGAAAACTCAAGGAAAGAATAACTCTCAAAAGAGGTGGCTTAGAACTATGGCTTATATAGCATCTTCCCCCCAAAATGAGAAGTGTTTACGGGGGGACATGACAATGGAAAAGAACCTTGAGTATTTAGGGGTACACATTCTGGGGAGGTATAAATATAGGGGAGACTAATGGTAAATAAATATAGGGCAAAGTAATGGCAGTTAGTGTACTTTGGGCAGAGGTTTCTCTGGCGCCCTCTCTAGACTGATAAGGGTCAGAAGTCATCTCTGGTGATTTACCTTCCTTTCTGATAGAGAAGGAAAGAGGGGCACTTTTATAAATTTATGTCTGGCTTTTAGGCAAATAGGGGGAAGGCAGAGAGCTTTTCTTGTATCTGTTTCTTCTCAATTGCCTTTAGCTCAAAACAGTCATTGAACGTTGTGACATACTTTGGAGTGGTATATTCTGCTGCTCTTAAGATTCCTCTAATTGGCCGGGTGCGGTGGCTCACGCTTGTAATCCCAGCACTTTGGGAGGCCGAGGCGGGCGGATCACGAGGTCAGGAGATCGAGACCATGGTGAAACCCCGTCTCTACTAAAAATACAAAAAAAAAATTAGCCGGGCGTGGTGTCGGGCGCCTGTAGTCCCAGCTACTCGGAGAGGCTGAGGCAGGAGAATGGCGTGAACCCGGGAGGCGGAGCTTGCAGTGAGCCGAGATTGCGCCACTGCACTCCAGCCTGGGTGACAGAGCGAGACTCCATCTCAAAAAAAAAAAAAAAAAGATTCCTCTAATTTTCTATTTTCTACTTTAAAGGTTCATAAGTAGTGTGTTAATCTGCTGGAAACTCAGTTTGCTAATGGGTTGCTGAGAATCTTTCCCTTAGCCTTTCCTGAGTTTTCTCTAAACCTAATGCTACAGACCTCTTGAGATTTGCATTAAGTGTAGTCATCAAGGAAATCCACGTAGATAGGAAAGGGGCGGCCTAGAGATTAAGCAGGAGACTGGCTTAAAGTAGTCTGGCTTTGTTATGCCACTTGGCAAATGACCTCTGGTCACTTACTTTCCTTCTCAAGCCTTAGTTCTTCCTTTGGCAAATAGGAAAAGTAATAGGATTCTCCCCATAATTTGTAGGGCTTAAATGAAAGAGTGCATATATGATACTTTGATTTCTAATTTTTTTTTCTTTTTACTTGTATTTACTGGATATTTACTAAGCTTCTCTGTGTTAGGTACTAGGGATACCTAGTGAATAGGAGATAAAAATTCAGCTCACAGTTGAGCTTCTTTCTTAGTGGAGTGAGATCAGTACTTGATACATAGTAATCTTGTGTAAGAAGTTATAATATAACATACAGTTTATGTAACAGTAGAACTTACTATGTAATAAAATAATAGCACCTTGTTATTCTCTTGGGGCTGACAATACCTGGGGAAATGAGAATTCTAATTACCTCCTTACACATCCATACCTTATGGCTCCTGCTTCATCAGGGCTCAAAGGAAGGAACTACCAAGAGTTTCAGATGACAGCTTGCTGTGTTGGCACTTATTATGCAGATGCTAATGGATAAATTCTTTGGCTTTTATACTTGGGAGCAGATTTAACGTGTCTTCTTAGATTTCATTCATAATCTTATTCACAAGTTCTTTTTAGCTTCTTTGAGAAGTCTGTAATTTTAGAAGCCGTAGCTCCTGAATCATAATGTGGGAGAACATGAGTTGATTAGCAAAAATAATGTTGAGTGATTTCATTTTAATTCTAGTGCGTCAAATCTAAAGAAGACATTGACAATGTTAGGGCTATATGTAGCACCTTGACATTGCTCTAAGCAATAAGGCCAGTAATAGCCATATCAAAATGGAGATTAAAAAAATCATTTATTTGAGTCTTCCAGCTGAAATTGATGGGGAGAGGGAGCTGGTGATCATTACTTAAAATGGCCTAAAATATATTTTACTGTGTGGCCACCACCTCTCTCCTAGGTTTTCTGCTGTCATTACCTCTTTTTCCCCATTCACAGTATTGGCCACTTTTCATGCGTTTGACCCTTTGCATGTGGTGTTTTCTCTGGGACTATCCTACCTCCTCCACATGGGGCACTGTAACAGCCTTCAGTACTGCTAGAATGACTCTTCTATGACTCCTTCCCCATTCCCCTGGGACAGCTTCCCCTTCCCTGTGATCTCATTGCGTTTGGCACATTGGGTGTTTTCTTCAGTCCTTTGTTCTTCACACTATTTTTGGGCCTGTGTTCTTCATTGGATCCAAAGCATTAATAACAATATCATCTGTTTTTTCATGGCATTATAAGGAAATCATGGTTTTTAAATATTATAAACATTAGCTTTTGTTAGAAAAGCAGAGAACATGTTGATTATTCTTTGTTAATATTTGGTATCTTTTATCCTAGTATCTTAATTCCACAAATTTTGATTTATTTATGAACCTCATTACAGCTCACAAATATTCATTATATTGGTGTAAAATAATAATAATAAGTATAGCTTAAATACTGGTTTAAATTGCATCCTTGATGTCATTAATTATAAGATACATCATTGTTTTATGTACCTCTAAGAAAAGTAACAACAATTGCCAATTACACCCACACTGTGCTAAGATCTCATTGACTGTAAAATGCATTCTAAATGTATTCTAGAATGCGCATCAGAGATTTAAAATGTGTAAATATGTTCACTTTTAAATTGATGATACATCTAAAAAAGATGTAAGAACTCACTTGAACAAAATGAAAGATTTGTTTCTGTTTGTTTTCCTTTCCTTCATTGCCTTTGGTAGATGTACTAATGAGCAGCAAAGTCCTCATAAATGCTAGACAACCGAAAGATGGAGGACCTGACAAAGGATTTGGGAACCCAGCAGATTACATAATCCATTCCTGTAATAAAAATAATCTACATATAAAGTAAGGGAATTGTAAGTGGAGAGTTGATTAGCCACATTGTTTATTCATAAAATTATGGATACACATCTCATAATGTGTGAAAACTTTATATGTTCCCTTTTGTTGGCCGAGATCATTTCCAGGTGTGGATGTGAGTGGAAGAATGGGAGGGGAGTGCAGTTTAGATGGAAGCCTTCCAGTCATTTGCAATTGTAAGTGTTTTTTATTATTAACTGGCCCTGCAAGTGTGGGAGTGTTTCATTTTCTTCAGATTCAATGTCTAACTTATAATGAATATCATGAGAAGAAATAAAATTCAGTTTCTAGCTGATTTAGAATTGGATCATATACTTCATTAAGTGAGGGATGCTGATATTGAGTGTGTTTTACCTTGTTCTTTCTGTCTCTATGTATCTGTCCATTCATCTGCCCATCTGTTTTAAGATTGTTTCTGTTCATTCAGAGTATCGTTAGAAGCAATATTGTGCTTCTGTTGTGCAATATTGACATAGAAAGTTTTAAAGATTAAGTGGAAAGAAATTTAGAACACTCTGAAATTGTGATGGTTTAGTTTGTGTGCATGTGCACACATTTAGTTTTATGGGTAACTATTTTCGTGACACAGGAAACAGCACAATGAATGGCTTTTTTAGGTTATGTTAGAAACAGTTCATTGTATAACTTCTTTGTGCCAGGTCTTATGTTGAATTTTCAAGCTATTAGGATGAATAAGTTATGTTTTCAGCATATCTAAAATTTATAAACTGTTAAATGAGATGTATATAGCTATTATTAGAAGAAAGAATTGAATACCATGGTTGGCAGGTGAAAATGATTAATGGGTAAAAAGAAAAGATGTAGGGAAAGGGGAGGGGGTAAAGTATTTTCTGTTGGTTTTGAAAGATAAGTAGGTCTTTGGCAGGGACAGGAATCTATGTTTGTTGAATATTTACTTATATAGCTAGGCACTATACAGCTCTCTATATGTATAATCTCACTGAGTCTCCTGTTACTATAGTACACACTTTGCAGGCTTAGAGATGTTAAATTAATTTCCCAAATATTCCAGTCAGGCAGCTAATAAATGAGAAAACTTGGATTTGAGCTAGGTCTGATTCCAATCACTGTATTAATTACTGTGCCTAATCACTGTACTATTCTTATTCATATGTACTTAATCACTGTACTATTCTGAAAGATATTCAAGACAGAGGAAAAACCATGAACAAAGACCTGGGAACTATGACGGTTCCTGACAGGTTCACAGAATCAGGATCAGCCTGCTAGACTAGAGCCAAGGTGGAGCTGGACACTTGGTCTCTGACACAGTCTCTGTCAAACCAGGATGTGCTGTTCAGTCATTGATTAGTTTTTTGATCAGTGTTACTGAGTATCTGTTGTGTGCCAGGCAGTTTGCTTGATGCTGGGGATTCAGAATGCTCTTGCCTTTAAAAGCTGAGTCTGGTAACAAAACTGAGACTTTCAGTGATGATTTCTTGCTTTGCTTGTTTGCCTAGGAAGTACTTCCTCACTCAATATAAATGTCTAGATTGTTGAATTATCTTATAGTTTCAAAACTATATTAGGTACATGTGCTCTGTTCGGAATGCGTCCCCCAAAATCCATGTGTTGGAAACTTCATCTTCCAACATGGCAGTGTTGAGAGATGGGGTGCTTGGGTCATGAGGGCCCTGCCTAGAAGGCGCTTGCTAGACATTGATGCTGGCGCTTTGATCTTGGACTTCTCAGCCTTCAGAACTCTAATAAATTTCTGTTCTTTGTAAATTACCCAGTCTATGGTATTCTGTTATAGTAGCACAAACAGTGAGAATCTTCTCTTTCTCTCTCTACACACACACACACACACACAATATATATATAGACATATATGGTGTACCTATATACACACTATGTATATATAGAGATGTAGTTTTATAACTTTATTCTGAAATTAATTGAGGCAAGCAATTTAGGTATCTTTTATCTTCAGTTTATTTATTTATTTTGAGACGGACTCTTGCTTTGTCGCCCAGGCTGGAATGCAGTGGCGCCATCTTGGCTCACTGCAAGCTCCGCCTCCCGGGTTCACGCCATTCTCCTGCCTCAGCCTCCCCAGTAGCTGGGACTACAGGCACCCACCACCACGCCCGGCTAATTTTTTGTAGTTTTTAGTAGAGACGTGGTTTCACCGTGTTAGCCAGGATGGTCTCGATCTCCTCACCTTGAGATTCGCCCACCTGGGCCTTGCAAAGTGCTGGGATTACAGGCGTGAGCCACTGTGCCCGGCTATCTTCAATTTTTTTTTCTAAGAAAGAGGCCCCTTTATTTTCCTTGTTGAACTACTACTACTTTGATATACTTGGTTCTCATAATTTCAGTGCTGAAGCTATTGACTTAAAAAGTGCATTGCTCATGCTGTTAAAATTCTTAAAACTTTCATACATGAGTATCAAATGAATCTGTGACTAAATTAATGCAAATGCAACATTGCTTTCCTTTAACTAATATGTGGCTGGTGTGCTGCTGCTTCTTCCCCTGACAGAACAGAAATATTTTGAAGTGTACCTCAGCCTGTTAATAATTTTCCAATGTGTTTTAATCTTCTGTAATTACTCATAAATTTCCTATCCTCACTTCTTTTTAACAAAGCTTTTAAATGTAGTACAGACTTAGTATAAACATTTATCCGATCCAAAGGCAAATATAGAAAAAGTTAATTTTCCCTTTCTGCTTTTCATTTCTACTCTCCTAAGGTATGGTTTTGACATGTTACACCTTTTCTATATTCATTTCTAGTAACTATTGATGAAGAGAACTGTTGTATGTCGAGAAGTAATTTAAAAAGATGAATAACATTAGAAATTGGGATGGATATGGATATGAGTAAGTTCTTAAATATAACACTGTTTTATAAAATCTTCCCCTAAGCTTTGAAGAACAAATGTTTTCTGAGTTCCCTATAACTTATTTCAGCGGAGGAAAAACCCCTCCATGGTGTTTAGAGTGAGTTGCATCTCCTTTTGCTGTTTAGGGAATTAGTGGTTCTAAGTCCCTTTCTCTAGTCTCTTAAAAGTTTCCAATCTACGCAGACAAATCAGCATGAATTATTTAATAATTTTTGGGAAGAAAGGATGCTAGATAGTGTTGCACAAATTATTTGCTTTACTTGTAGTCTGAAACCCAATCTAGCATTTTAGTGATCCTTTATTATATTCTAGCCTAATGTTTAAGGATTGTTGGCCAACAACTTCTTAGGAGTGGGATACATTGCTTGCGAGGTTGCTTTCCTTTTCATCAGAAACTCTTCTGTTTTACTTATTTCACATATATATATATATATATATATAAAACTTGTTCACATATATAATATATATTTATATATTATATATAAATACATATTACATATATTTATATATTATATATTCACATATATAAAGATATATATTATGTTCAAGACCAGCCTGGACAACATACAGCAGTGGTCCCCAACCTTTTTGGTACCAGGGACCAGTTTCATGGAAGACAGTTTTTCCACGCACAAGGGGTGGGGTGGGTGAGGGATGGTTTGGGGATGAAACTGTTCCAGTTTGCATCATCAGGCATTAGATTCTTATAAGGATCACACAACCTAGGTCCCTTACGCACAGTTCACAATAGGGTTTGTGCTCCTATGAGAATCTCATTCCACTACTGATCTGACAGGAGGCAGAGCTCAGGTGGTAATACTTGCTCACCTACTGCTCACCTCCTGCTGCACAGCCAGTTCCTAACAGGCCACGAACCAGTACTGGTATTCCGCTGGGGAGTTGGGGACTCCTGACATAGAGACCTCATCTCTACAGAAACAACAACAACAAAAAAACTAACTTGATGTGGTAGTGTGTTCCTGTAGTCCCAGGTACTTGTCAGACAGGCAGGCAGAGGATCACTTGAGTCCAGGAGTTTGAAGCTACTGGTGAACCATGATTGCACCACTACCCTCTTGCCTGGGCAACAGAGTGAGACCTTGTCTCAAAAAAAAAGGCCAGGCACAGTGGCTCATGTAATCCCAGCACTTTGGGAGGCTGAGGCAGGCACATGACCTGAGGGTTGGGAGTTTGAGACCAGCCTGACCAACATGGAGAAACCCCATCTTTACTAAAAATACAAAAAGTAAAAAATAAAAAAAAGCTGGGCGTGGTGGCATATGCCTGTAATCCCAGCACTTTGGGAGGCCGAGGCAGGCCGATCATGAGTTCAGGAGATCGAGACCATCCTGGCTAACATGGTGAAACCCCATCTCTATTAAAAATACAAAACATTAGCCAGGCTTGGTGGCACGTGCCTATAATCCCAGCTACTCGGGAGGCTGAAGCAGGATAATCGCTTGAACCCACGAGGTGGAGGTTGCAGTGAGCCGACATTGCGCTGCTGCACTCCAGTCTGGGCAACAGACCGAGACTCTGTCTCAGAAAAAAATAAATAAATTTTTTTAAAAAGTACAAAATTAATAAGATACAAGAGTAAGATATGCAAAGTAGTGCTTCTTTTCACTGTTGTGTTCTAACATTTTCCCTTTTGATGGATAGTCTAAGGATGAAAAGATATATATGTAAAAATATACATATATATTAAAAAAATTTTTTTACACAAATGGTAATGTAACATCTGTTATTTGAACCCTGCTTTCCTACTTATTTTTGTCTTGGAGAATGTTCCATGTTTATTCCCATATTCCTATAGTTTAGGTAATATATAGCTATTTCACTATGTGGGACATCAATGGGCTTTTGTGTTCTTTCCATTCTTTATTAAAAAACAAAACCTTTGAATACTCTTTCTTAGCAGACTCTTTTTTATATATATACTTAGCAAAGTCTTTTATATATATATATATACTTAGCAAAGTCTTTTATATATATACTTAGCAAACTCTTTTATATATATACTTAGCAAACTCTTTTTTTATATATATATATACACACACACACTTTTTTATATATATATACACACTCTTTTATATATATATACGTATATACGTATATACACACACACACATACACACACACACACACACACACACACACACACACAATTATATAAGCTGGATGTGGTGGCTCACGCCTGATAGCACCATTTTGGGAGGCTGAGGCCGGTGGATCACTCAGGATTTTGGGACCATCCTGGCCAACGTGGCGAAACCCCATCTCTCCTAACTCGAGTCAAAGTATAACTCGAGTCAAAGTCCTCTTTAAGGAATATTAAAGAAAGAAAAGATCTACATACTATAATTGTTTATTCTTAGTATTGTTGATATGATTTGGCTTTGTGTCCCCACCCAAATCTCATCTTGAATTGTAATCTCATAATTCCCACATGCCATGGGAGAGACCTGCTGGGAGGTGACTGAATCATGGGGGTGTCTTTCCCCATGCTGTTCTCGTGATAGTGAGTTCTCACAAGATGTGATGGTTTTATAAGTGTCTGGCATTTCTCCTGGTGGCACTCATTCTCTCTCCTGCTGCTTTGTAAAGAGTTGCCTTCCGTCCTGATTGTAAGTTTCCTGAGCCCTCCCCAGCCGTGCAGAACTGTGAGTCAGTGAAACCTCTTTCCTTTATAAATTACCCAGTCTCAGGTATTTCTTCATAGCAGTGTGAGAATGGATGAATACAGTTATACATGTGAAGCCCACAAAGCTTTAAAGCCCAACTCTTCCCAAAATAATTCTCATCAAACCTAACCAAACCTAAGTAGAAAGGGTTTTCAAAGGGAGTATTTACTGCCACGTTGAACCTCTTTGGCCTTTCTTCTACTGCTTGCCATGAAGAGATTCTGTGCTTTTTGATATGGGTGGACATGGGTTGAGGTTGCAGGAGTAGCCTAAGGATAAAAGTTAGGCTTTCTGTTTGATTTAGAAGCGCATTCCAAACTTAGAGTCTGCCTTCAGGAAGTGTTTTGAACTGGCTTTTCAGGTGTAAAGACTATTGTGGGCCCTGCTGTCAACATGTCAAAACTGATGTGATGGCATATAATTTTTAGTACTTTATGATGAACCCTTAGGGTTATGGCATTACATGTACAGTTTGCTAGGCAGTGATTTTCTTGATTGACAGGAAACACAGTTTATTGTGCCCCATGTCTGCAGGGCAAGGACAGTTGATGGAGAAGCTTTGAACTCTGCCAGCAATCCAGAGGTGTCAGTGTGCCAAGATAAAGAACTCCATTCATTTGGTTATAGTTAGAATGTGTTTATTGGCAACAAGAATATGGCTAAGCTTTGTAAGGGTAAAGAAAGAAAACATTTCTTGCTATAGCCTTCTACTTTTATGTCAAGAAAGACTCAGAACTTTGTTAGGTTTCACTTGCACTTCCCCCCACTTCCTACAGAGCAGAAGCTTACTAGTTGTAAAATATAAAGTGTTCTTTTTCTCATGCATTTGTAACATATATAGATTCTTGTGAGAATTTATTGGGGCATTTTGTTTATAGTGGCATAGATTTTATAATAGGTTTAGTAAACTTGGACAGACCCATTACAGTTGCATTATGGGAGGTAATGCTCTTAGATGGAAATTGATTTAAACCATTCAGAATCTCTTTACACGTTCAACTTGAAAGGTTGGACGACAATAACTAGATATATGCTCAGGTTTGTAGGGCTCAAGGCATATTACATGGATTTCTTTCACTATGTAGGTAGTAAGCCTAAACATCTGTTTACCTCAAAAATACTTAATCTATTCTCAAAGAAAATATTTACAAACTTTGAAATTGTATAGTTGCACTTTTCAAACCATCTCCAGTTTCATTAGGTTGTTCTTGAGCTATCATGATCAAAACACGATTTAGCGATTTGAAGGGAAGACATTTGGCATTTGTAGCTGTTGCTGTTGTCCTTTCTAGTACCCTTCCTGGAACATTTTGTATCATATTGATTTAAGTGTAGTACTCAGGGCTTCAGGACCTAGAAAGGGCCATTGAGTTTTAGGAGGGAATAATTTCATTCTGCAAAGAATCCTTTTGGGCAAGCAACCAAGGGAAGAGTACCTATTCAAATTGGGGACAAGTCACTTGATTTTTAGAGAAAGTATATGGAATTGATTTATTGTAAATGGACATAAAGTCATTGCTGAAAGAGCCACTCAGCAGATACCTACTGAGTGCTTACTGTGTATGTGGCACAGTTTTAGGTAATGGATCCAGGAATTTATGTACTAGTGTGGGGAGACAGACATTAGAAAAAAGATTGAATGAACAAACTGGTGATAAATTTATTATAAAAAACAAATCAGGTTAAGAGTGAGTGCTAGTGTGGAGTCGAAGGTGTTTCTGTCTTACATATATTGCTCAGGGAAGTTCTATGATAACTAACATTTGAGCAGAGAGCCGAGGAATTAGCGTGAAGGTGAAAGTAAGGCATTAACCGAATATGTGGCTATCTACAGTAAGTCTAAAAGGTGGCATTGTGCTCTGTATGTTTTAGGAGCAGCAAGGAGGGCAGTGTGTCTGTTGCAGTGATGGGGGCTGTGGGGGAGGAGAGAGGGAGGTAGGAGATAAAGTAGGGAGAGAGAGAAGCCAGGTCATGTAGAGCTTTGTAGGCGATTTGTGAGGAATTTGACTTTTATTGTGAAAGGAAGCCAGTGGAGGTTTTTGAACAGGGAAATGACTTCCTCTGACTGTATTTTAACAAGATCCATCTGGCTGGTGTGTGGAGAATAGAGTATAAGAGAGGCAAGTGTAGAAGCAGAGAGGCCAATTAGGGGGCTGTTTTATACAGTCTAGAGATGAAAACTGTTCACGGGGAATAGAGTGTCGGTGGTAGATGTGGTACTGGGATGGGCAGCACTGTGGATGGAGCAGGTTTGCATGGAGAGAAGATTCAGGAATCTGATTTGGACTTGTTGAGTTTGAGATATCTGTTAGCTCTACAAGTGGAATTGTTGAATAGGCAGTTAGACATAGAGTTCTGGAATTTAGGGGGAAAGCCCTGGGTTGGTGTCATGCATATGGAAATCACCATTATAGATGGCATTTGAAGCCATGAGACTGAAGGGGGTTACTTAGGGAGTGGGTATAGATTGAGAAAAGGTCCAAAGATCTGCACCTGGGGCACTGGGCACTCTTACATATAGAAGCTAGAGATATTCACTATTTATTCAACAAGTTTTATTCAGTACTTTCTATGCAGATAAGGAATAAGCAGCAAACAAGACTGAGAAGGAGTGGGTCAGTCACATAGAAGGAGAACCAATAGAGAGTGTTTTCCTCAAGTCAAGGGATGGGGAGGGGGATTGCTTGCCTAAAGTGATTCTCTGCAGAATGAAATTACTGCCTCCTAAAACTCAATGGCTCTTTCTAGTTCCTGAAGCCCTGAGTACTACGCCTAAATCAATATGATACAAAATGTTCCAGGAAGGGTACTAGAAAGGACAACAGCAACAACAGCAAAAACCAGTTGTCTTGGCTTCAAATTGTTAAATCATGTTTTGATCATGATAGCTCAAGAACAATCTAATGAAACTGGAGATGGTTCACAAAGTGCAACCACACAACTCTCTCCCTACTTTATTTCCTGTCCCCCTCCTTTCTCCCACCCCTGCCCCCATCCCTGATCATTCAAGAAGAAAGATTCAAGGAGTGATCTACCCTGCTATGCTGCTGAGATGTGTTAGGCAAGAAGAGAACTGAGAATTAGTCATTGAGTTTTACAGAAGAGGTCACTGGTGACCCTGACGAGCATTATTTATGGGATATGGTAGGATGTACATCTCATTGAAGTAAGTTTTGTTGGAGACTGAAATAGAAGGATGAGGCGGAAGCCGAAGATGATGGAGGATACAGTGATTATATAATTTATTATCCAAGCCAGGACAATTTGCGAATGAATGGAAGGGGACACAGTTTGTTGTTATGCTGGTACAACTGGCATATACCATATGGTCACTCTTGGGAGAGGGCAAGAAAGATTTCTCAAGTACCTGTTTATTTCTACTCTTTGTTTACTTTCTCTGAAGCAATTTCTTATATGTGACTTACCAATTTTTTTAGTCCATTGGTAATTCAATTATTTTAATAGACTTTGGTATGGAATATTTGTTCAGAGCCTTTTAATAGTTCTGCTTTGTCCACATGCAATTTATTTCCTCAAAGAACGAATTGACTTGACGGTTTTGATTTCCCTATGCACACTTGAAAAAAATCCTGTGCTTAAATATAGAAGTTTGTGCAATATGAATATGAAACTCAGTACTCTAGAGTTTTCATGGTTTAATTGAAATACTTTTTAGGGATGAGATATTCATAATAATAGTGTTTGGTCCTTTGGCAAAATAACTATATAATGACTGGCATGTGCTTTGGCTAATATTCATTTTATCTGAGTTTCAGTAATTTTTTAAACAGAACATAAAAACGCTTGATAACTCACCATTAATTTTTTTCTATTGTAAATTGTGTTTTATTGTAACATAATTTCATTTACAATACTGGGCTTCAGTTTTTTTCCTAAATAAATCTCATACCATATCAATTTTCAAAGGAGAGTTCATTTATGTTTATGAAAATCTACAAATATCGTTGGCTATTTATATATATAATTTTCAGAGAACAGCAATGAAAAAGAGTGACATACAGATGAAATTAATAGTGTTTTAAAGTAACATTGCTGGTTATGAGGGCTTTCCACTGTCATTAGCTAATAGCATAAGATACCACACCAGTGGTTCTTAACTTTGGTGACCTGTTAGACTCTTACGGTGCTTGTAAAAGATCATGATGCATAGGCCCTACTACAGGCATGTTGAATAAGGATCTCTTGGGGGAGGAGTTGGCTTGCTTGCTTGCTTATTTATTCATTTATTTAGAGAGAGGGTGTCACTCTGTAGCTCAGGCTGGGATGCAGTGGCATGATCATAGCTCACTGTAACCTTTAACTCCTGGGCTCAAGCAGTTCTCCCACCTCAGCCTCCAGAGTAGCTAGGACTACAGACATGTGCCACTGTGCCAAGCTAATTTTTTAAACTTTTATTTTTATAGAGACAGGGTCTTGCTGTGTTGCCCAGTCTGGTCCTCAACTCCTGTCCTCAAGCAATCCTTCTACCTTGGCCACCCACAGTGCTGGGATTATAGCCAGTGCTAGCTGGCACTAAAAAAATCTGTGATTACAGAGAGGCTGAGACCTACTACTCTATATACTGAAGGATAAATTTATCATTTATGATAATTGATGTAAATCTGAAGTTCAGATGTGTTTATAATTTCCCTTCCTCCCTCCATGCCTTTCTTCAGACCTTAGTTCTTGTCAGAGCTAGTTAGAGTCTACTTCAAGCTTGTTAAGACTTCCTAATTCTAGGAGGAAGAAGTGATCAGTTCAGCATTTACTTGTATGCTTTTGCATGCTTGTGCAGAATTTGTATTATCTTTAATATGTGTTAAAGAATATCTTTAAGTCACTTACCCATTTTATGAAGATTATGCAAAACTGAATAATCTGTAGTTTTACTTTCCTGGGCACAGGTAAACTGCAGGTCATCCTGATATGCTGGAGAAGAGGGTGAGGTGCTGCTGACACCTCTTTGTGGTGCAGCTCTCACTTTTCCTTAGCATGTCTCACGGCAGATAACCTGTGACCATCTACTATAAGGACAAGTGAGGTCCTTGTGCTCGTCTGCATACTAAATATCATCTTAATTTCTTTTTAATTGAAAAATACGTCAACCTTTCACTCCTGAGTTGCATGACTGCGTTTTCGAGATCATTGATTTAGAGATGTGACTGTGGTCTCTCTCATAGAATTCAAATAGTTTTCCTTCTCAGAGTCGGAAATAAAAAGAAATTGGTTTTCTCGAGATTTTCTCTTCTGTTCTTGTTTTACTTCTTAATTAAAAGAAAATCTGGATGTCATTTAGTTTTCCAAAGATGGAATAGAATTATCTTTGCCTTCTGGCGTAGTGGGTTTCTTTTTGCCTTTTTTCCTGAAGTCCAAACATGCTTTTGGGCTTTCATCGTAAGGGTTGACAGTTTTGTCCCATGGAGTAATCACTGAATGAATACCTGATGGAATAGTTGTTCGGTTCTGTTTTTGCTTGCCTCAGAGCTTTTTAAAAAAATTAACAGACTGAAAAAAATAACTTAAGATTTACAGAAAAGGTTGAGAAGATAGTAGAGAGAATTGTTCTACAAGCCCCATGAGCAGCTTCCCCTATATTAACATTGGACATTAGTATGGTACATTTGTTATAATTAATGAACCAATATTGATACATTATTATCAGTTTATTATTCCATAGTTTATTCAGATTTCCTTAGTTTTTGCCCAACGTCCTTTTACTATCCAGGCATCGCCTCCAGGATACCACATTACGTTTAGTTGTCAGGTCCCCTTGGCTCCTCTGACTGTGGCAGTTTTTCAGACTTTCTTTGTTTTTGCTGATCTTGGCAGTTTTGAGTAATATTGGTAAGGTGTATTGTAGGACGCTCCTCTGTTGGAATTTATCTTATAGTTTTCTCCTGATTAGACTAGGGTTATAGACTTGGGGGAGAACCCGGAGACAGAGTGCCATTTTAATCACATCATATTAAAGGTACATACTATAAACATGATTTGTGACTATTGATGTTGACCTTGATCACCATCCTGAAGTGTAGTGTTTATTATATTTCTCTACTGTAAAGGTTTCTCCCCCTTTTCATAATCCTCTTTGGAAGGAAGTTACTATGTGCAGCCCACTCTGCTGTGTATAGCCTATAGCTATGTTCTTTCTCCTTTAGGATGGAGGATTGTATAATTTATTTGGCATTCTTCTGCCTGGGAGATTTGTCTCTTGTTACCTATGTATTAATTAATCCATATGGACTCATGGATATTTATTTCATACTCTGGGTTGTAATCCAGTGCTACTTTATTTTTTGCTCAAATTGTTAAGTTTTGGCCATTGGGACCTCTTTCAGTTGACCGTTGTGCCCCATTTGACCTACTCTCATCTCTGTGGGTATTTTTGTTTGTTTGTTTGGGGGATCATGTTCTTTCCTTCTTTCTTGGAACTACCTGGTGCTCCAAGCTCATCTTGAATTGTTCCTTAATAATAGAATCAGCCATTTTTCTAAAGAGGCAGGATTTTGTTGTTGTGATTACAGAAGACGGAGAACTACATACAGTAAAGACAGATGGGATGCCCTTCCCCCTTTCTTAAAATCTGAACTTGTTATGTTTAGTTTTTTACCTTCAAAGGGCCTCTTCCCTTTTTAGCCCAAGGCTGATGATTTGACCTCATTTTTATTTTCATGTTATAAACTTGGACTTTTGTACTTAACTCAGGATTTTCATGCAGTTTGGAGCATTTTGGTTTCAGTACATCCATGATAAGGGATTTTTCATCTTCTGTAATTGAAGCGCATTCGAGAAAGCAATTCAGGGACTTTTGCCTTAACATTTGAAGGATTAAGACTAGTCTGTCTTTCTTTGTTCTTTTAAATGGAGTGCATCATACATTTTTATAAATAATGAAAAGGTTCTTTCACCATCACATTTGAAATCCTGCTGTCTGTGCCTACATTTGTCTTTGAGATTGCCTTAGGACACCTGATTTAAAAAATTTATAATTTTTATAACATAATGAAGAAGTTCTTTCTAGTTTTTTTCTTAAATCTTTTTGCATATCCCAGGAACAGAATCAATGTGACAGCTGGAGAACTACTTGAAATCAGACTATTGATTTTTCTTACTTCCTTGGTTCCCAGAGTTTTCTGAATTTTGGGGCATTTAGAACCAGAGGCATTGTCCCATAATTCAGTATCTGAGAGTGATATGGAGATATATTGTGGTGGAATGTTTGGCTGAGAAACACCCATACGCTATTTAGGAATCATGGTGGTTCTGTATGCTACTTTTTCTGCAACCCGCTGTGGATTAGTAATCAGGAAGGCTTTGAGCGTAAAGTAAATGCCATACTGACTTCCAC
The DNA here is from genome assembly GCF_009828535.3 of Hylobates moloch. Lineage (NCBI taxonomy): Eukaryota > Metazoa > Chordata > Mammalia > Primates > Hylobatidae > Hylobates > Hylobates moloch. The sequence continues at coordinate 225,539,891 of NW_026652276.1, read as the reverse complement.
GGGAGAGAGACAAGATTAGAAAAGGAAAGACTATCAGATCTCATTAGAAAACTAAACTAGATTAGAAAAGAATGTCAGATCCCATTACCTAAATAACTTTATATACAGAAACAGCCTACCATAAATGTTACGTATAGAAATAGCTGAAGTAGTTAATTCTTTTTTATTAATAACATCATTAGTAAAGCCTAACTGTACTATACATTTTATACTGCTTCATTCTTTTCAAAAATGAAATGCCTTCACGGATATTACCTTAATGAAAGTATTGGTCTAGAGGAGCAGTAATGTGGATAATAGTGCTTTCCTCTCTTATCAGATGGCTCTGTGAGGCAAAAATACCAAGTTCATATATCAAATAATCAGTAACAGCAGTTTCAATCACTCATGTAAACTTACAGTCAGTATTGTTGAATGCCTCTTTTGGCAGTGTAGACTTTGCTACAGAGAAAAGGACCATTGGGTTATCCAAATTATTAGCTCCTTGCTGTTGAAATCTTATTGAGCATTTACCATAAACCAGACTCTGAATCTCTTAAACTGATGCTCCATCCAGGTGGAATGAATGAATGAGCTAATGTCCTGCATTTTGATGCTTGTCTACTCTTCTTTAGAGTCATCTCAAATTCTTGTCTGGGTCATCTTTACCTTAACACGATCTGGACCGTGATCACTGCATTCATTACAATTAGGTTTTTTTTCTCTAGAATATAGAAACCCAAAATAACAGCGACTTGTACAGCATAGAAGTATGTTTTATTTTTTTTTTTCGTTTTTGCATCCCCAAAACCTAGTTCAGGGCTTGACACATATTACTTGAAATAATAAATGCATTACCTTGCCCAATTAAACTTCACTGCCCCCACTGAGACGATAGATTTTAGCCTATGAAACAAGCACCATCTGGGTTTGGGAAGCTGGTATGGTGATAACAAAGCAGGATTTCTTAAAGCTTAGTCCGTGGACCACCTGTGGTAGAATAACTTGCTTGTAAAATGTAGATTGCCATGCCTCATGCCAAGGGATATAATTTGAAAGGTGTAGGATAGGGTCCAGAAATTTTCATGTCTTATAAATTCCTCTGAGTGATCCGAGAACCACTGGGAAGGAAAGGAAAGGAGAGGAAGAAACTGATTTGCAGTCTCACAACCTGTTAATAAATTCTCATAAAGTAGTGGCAGGGGCTCTATTTCCAGTCCTGGCTCCTGAACTCATGGTAGGACCTATTGCTTCTAGGAGTGCTCTCCAGAATTAAGGCCAAGATTAGGAAACGACTTAGAAGTTTATTTTTCACTCATGTGAGATAAGCTTTGAGGCAGGTAGCGAAGTGCTGGAATGGAGGAAGATTCATGAAGTCATCAGCAACCCAGGCTTCTTTACTCTGATGCCCTTGTTCTTATGATCCAAGGTGGCTGCTAGAATTTCATTCAATGAATTTATCAATTCTTACTTCCAGATGGCAGGAAGGAGGAAGGAAAGGAGTAGAAGATAAATCCCCCTTTATTTTAAGGAGACTTTCCAGATATAACAAAGAAAGCTATATACATCTCTTTGGCCAGAACTTAGCCTCGTGACCACATTTTGCCACAAGGTTATTTTTTTCTTACCTGGCCCAGTAAAATGAACAAAAATCCCCTCAGGATCCTCTTACTAAAGAAGAGGCTGTTACTGGTCTTCACCATAATCATTAACTCTAAAGCTGCCCAAATAAACATCCTGGATTCTGTTGACCTCTTGGCAAGTGATTTTGCCAATTGTCAAAACCAGCTATCATCACCATCCTGTTTACGCCTACTCTTAAGTCTCCTCCTCATAATCAGTGGGAAAAGTGCTAAAATTATAGACAGATATGATTTCATATTACCTTTTAGTTAATTCCAATTATATTTCTATTTTTAAAATTATGGATTGTCATGTCCTGTAATCTGTTTTTTACACAGTTGTTTTAAAAATGTACCATATTCCACTCTAATTCTCCCCTCTTACGTTATTTTACCTTGTTTTAAATAGTTGTAGGTGCAGGCTGGGCATGGCGGCTCACACCTGTAATCCCAGCACTATATGGGAGGCCGAGGTGGGTGGATCACCTGAGGTCAGGAGTTCAAGACCAGCCTGGCCAACATGGTGAAACCCTGCCTCTACTAAAAAATACAAAAATTAGCCAGGCGTGGTGGTGGGCACCTGTAATCCTAGCTACTTGGGAAGCTGAGGCAGGAGAATCACTTGAACCTGGGAGGCAGAGGTTGCAGTGAGCCAAGATGGTGCTGCTGTACTCCAGCCTGAGCAACAGAGCAAGACTCCATCTCTAAAAATTAATAAATAGGGACAGTTGCAGTGGCTCACACCTGCAATCCCAGCACTTTGGGTGGTGGAGGATTGCTTGATGCTAGGAGTTGGAAACTGCTTCTTAACAAAAAATAAAAATACTAGCTGGGCATGGTGGTGTGCATCTGTAGTCCCAGCTACTCAGGAGGCTGAGGCGGGAGTATCACCTGTGCCGAGGAGTTTGAGGCTGCAGTGAGCTATGATCGTACCACTGTGCTCTGGCCTGGGTGGCAGAGTGAGACCCTATCTCTTAAAAAAAAAAAAAAAGACAACCTCAGTTTTGAGGCACATGATGCACCTTCATGTGCCTCAATCTCAGTCCCTTTTTTTTCAGTAGGAGATACACATTACAGGTGGGGGTGGGGGTGGGGGACATGCCATTTCTCTTAACTGCTGTTCAGAGCAGTGCCTGAACAAGGTGTGCTCTGAAAATACCTGTTGAAAGAACAAATGCACAATTTCCCTTCCTCTTACTTCCCTCCCCTATTTAGGATATAAGATTGTTTCTATATTTAAAATATTTTATCTGGACTTTGTTGCATTATTTTTTCCATTTCTCACAGTTAACTTTTTATATTTTAAGGAAAGGTGACTATTCTTCCTTCTTAATCAACTCCTGACTGTTCACTAATTCCTTGGTCACTTCACTGTCTTGAGTCTCCCTCTATGAATTTTCGGATTTTCTTTGAGATCTCCCTCCCCTCGGCCTCTTGTTCAATCTCCTTGACATTTCTGTAGCTTGCTGTGTTAGCGACTGCATGTTCTTGGAAATACCTTCTTATCCTTCTGCCTTTATGGGTTTTCCTTCTGTATTTTCTCTGTTGACCTCCTTCAGCTCTGTTACGGTGAGGAAAACACAATGTCTTTGCTTTCATCTTTATTCTTTTCTCTCTTTGCCCTCCCCTGCTTTGTGCAGTATCTCAGTGGATTGCCTACTCTTTTACCTTCAACTATGATCTCTATATGGATTCCAAATTATATAAATTGTGTGTACTACTCATTACTGCATCACTCTTTTGTAGAGGAATTTAAGTTGAGGCATCAACTTAAATTCCTGTGTTATCTTAAACATTATGTTTAAGATAATAAAATTACTGATGTTAGTATTAATGTCCTGTGATCACATCATTAGGGCATTGCTTCTGAAACTGTTCATTGGAGTAACCCTAATGGATAAGGAGAGCAGCTTCTTGTGGGCTGTTTCTCTTGTCTAGAAAGCCCCTTCCTTTATTCTTTGCACCTTCTTTCTCTTTGTAAGATCAAGTTCAAAAATCTACATTTCACAAAAATTTCTGGGATGACACCAGACTTTATTGGCTTCCTAGCCTTTGAACTCCCACTATACTCATTTATCTATTTATCTGGCACTCCTCTTGTGCTTCCGTTATATTGTATTTTGAATAAATCATCTTTATTGTAAGTGTCTCATCTCACAGCTTGTAATCTTATCCCTTTTTGTACTCCCAGTGCCTGGTATACAATTGGCACTTAATAATATTTGCTATGGATGATGGCATACCCTTTTTATTTACTTATTGTGTTCCATTTCTAACAGTGAGATTGCTTAAAAAACAATTTTTCTTAAACGTTTAATATTTCACAAATGAAATGGAGGGCGCTTGGGCTGAACTGAATGACAGATTTTCAATACCTGATTGTACTTTGCTTTGCACTATTTTAAGTACATTATAAAAGGTGTGGAATGAATGTCTTAAAAGTAACTTTTCTTCATCTTTGTCTTTGGAATGTCATTTTAAACCTGGAATAAGAGAACCATGAGAAGACCTAGTAGGGTTTGTGAAAGCACACAGGGTTTTGCTTTGGAAAGTTCAGGATAGGGTAAGGGTGGAAGGAAAGAAAGAGAGAAAAAGAATATGAATGAATGTGAAAATATACACCCACTAGACCCATACCATTTGATAAATAAGGTCAGGATGATATAAAACTAGCCAGGTAGAAGGATAGGTGTGTCAAAGTACTGTATATATTGGAAGGATGAGAATTCATATCAAGAACATTTGTGCTCCTCACCCCCTACAAAAAGTTTACCCAGTTGTTTCTGTGATACATTGCTCAACAATATAGTAATGTGACAGATATACTAAGTAAAACAGGACCTGTTAATGTATGATGCCTTTTAAAATTAAGGTATGGGGAATTCACTGTGATTGAACTTTAGTTCTGTGTATACTGAAAATCTGTACTAGTAGGGTATGATTTTAGACTCATATAAGGGGAACAAAAGACTCAGTTCACTTATCTATTTTATTTTGCTTTCTTTTTTTCTCTAGGGAATTTGAAGTACTGCCTTGTAATTCTTAATCAGCCTTTGGACAACTATTTTCGTCATCTTTGGAACAAAGGTAATCTTAATTAGCATTTCTATTTCTTTGCTTTCTTACTTTATTTGGGACTGACCAACATGACTATTAAGTACCCTGAAACCTGACTAAAAAGTGGAATTCATAATAAGGTGATTCAATTATTAATGATTAGAATAACTTATTACCACTTCTCTGTTAAACTGTTTAAATGTGATTTCCAAAGCATGGACCCCGAAGGACGGAATACCGTACCGTATTTCAGAACTACAGTGTGGATATTAAGCCTGAATCCTCAACAAGTATTTGTTCAAGTGTAAATTATTTTTGGCACCAGTGATAGCAGAAAAGCATCCACATGCCTCATTTGTTGCAGCATCCAATAAGATATCTGCAGGGTGATCAGATTTGCAAAATCAAAAAAGAAAATGATGCTAGTACGTAAGAACCTCTTGGGGTGCTAAAAATACAGTTAAAGATGGGATAGTGTCACAGAATTGATACTATTGGAAGGTTTTGTGTAAGAAACAGTCTTCATTAACTGTTTGTTTATATTATTCTTTAACTTTTATAGGATTATCTCTAGGTTGGAAAATAATGTTCAATATCATTTGCTGTTTTGAATCTCTGTTCTTATCCCATGAAACCATGAGTTTTTTTGTTTTTCTTTTTCCCCAAGGAGCATTTTTGTTGAGTTGTCAGTGGAAGTTTTAGGCCAAGGTAGATAGGCAGAAGAACTTGATTCTTGATGCCTTGATGCATATTTTTGCAATTCCTGATTCCCTCTTATCATCGTAGAACTCTTTAGTATTCTTAACATTATGTTTATGTTTCTTAGAATGCAAACCTCATATGTGAATAAGCTCACATCTGTAGTTGAGATAGTTGTGATACTAGAGGGAATAAGTTATCACAAGTGATTTTTGTGTAAAGAACTTTTTTTGTCTAATATAATTATAGTGAAAACTCTTGGTATTCTAAATTGAACTATGTTTAAGTTAGTGAACTTAAAATTTCACATTACAATTGTACTAACATTTCTCTCAAAGCATAAAAATTATTTAACCATTAACTTTTCTTTCTTAGCACCCCACTAATCAGGTAGTTACATGAATGGCTGTAATGTCTTTTGTCACTGTGTCTCTAGTGCCTAGTGCAGTATCTGTCACATAATTGCTATTAATGACAATCAATGAAAGAATGAATTTGGTATGGCTTACATTGCTAGAAAATACTAAAATGGTTAGGTATATCCTTTCTAATTGAATTTATTATATCACATTTTATATTGTTTGGGGAGAGTGTGAGTGACTGTTTTATTGCAAACATTAGAAATAGGGAGAATAACCATTGATGCAAACCGTTGGAGACCTTGAATATTCAAAGCTACATCTAAAGAAGTCTGTTATGTTTGGGGGAGTTGAGGGTCTTAATTTTGCACATATTGTGAATGATGTAGATTTTTGAGCCGACCGAAGTTCCTCATTTCATTAGTTTTTCTATAAGGATCAGTCTGTACATGAAAAAAAACTAAAGGTATCTGAAGTATCAGGTATACTGAAATGGCCAGTTAATTCTCATTTCCAAAATAATTTGTCTTTTTTAGGTTATTGAGATGTTAAGTTCTTTCACGTATATACTAGGATAATCCTTGGTGTTCTGGAGCCTTTAACTATTGTAAGAAGCAGGCCTATTGATAAATACTAAAGAGTAGGTTTTTTGTGATTCTCTTAACAGAAGCTGTGCTTTTTATGTTTGTAGTGTCCCCTTTTGTGTTTCTTTTCTTCCAAGTAAAGGAAACAAAATAGGGAAGTACTGAGCTTGAGTTGTTAATCTTAACATAGGAAAGGCTTAGGAAAATGGATAGGGCAGCATTGAGAGTTTGGGAGAGGAGACAGTATTATGGGTTGGGGTATTAGCAAGTATGAAGTGGCTTGGGGGTGCTGTCCCCATTACCTTTTAACCCATGTGCTCAACATTTTCTGTAACTTCTGTTCTATGATACAAAGATTTGTGAAGAGCTGAAATCAAGGGATGAAGACCGGACTGTTAAAATGGTTGCAAGCTTCAAAATGCAGAGAAATCTGAAGAGTGTTGCATAGTATATAAGACTCCTGCATAAAACTGGCAGTTTCACTTTATGCCAAGGACTTCTGTTAAGTAGATGTTTCCTGAGATTCATTTCAGGGAAAAGACTACGTTGAAAGTTTATCTTAAAGTTTCTTCCTGCAATGGTTAGGTGATATTTTTACCAGCAGCGAATCCGTACGGGTCTGCAGCAACCCCATCCTTGCCTGCTCAGGGATATAATTCAGCTGAGGGCAGAAGTAGGTTTAAGGTAAAGGGAGAGACTGAGGCAAGTTTTAGAGCCGGAGTGAGAGTTTATTAAAAAGTTTTAGAGCAGGAGCGAAAGGAAGCAAAGTACACCTGGAAGAGGGCCAAGCGGGTGACTTGAGAGATCTGAGTGCCCTGTTTGGACCTTGATTTGGGGTTTTATACATGGCCGTAGTTTGGGGTTTGTGTTTCTTCTCCCCTGATTCTTCCTTTAGGGTGGGCTGTCTGCATGCATAGTAGGCCAGTGGCCCAGTGGCCAGCCAGCACTTGGGAGGGGCCACATGCTCAGTGTGTTTCCTAAAGTTGTGTGCATGCTCATGTGAGCCTTTTTTCCCTTACCAGTCAAGTATTCCTAGAGGAAGATCATATACCAGTTAAACTCCACCATCTTGCCTCTTGCAGTGTGCGTGCTGAGCCTCCTCGCCCAACTCCAGAGACCTTATAAGGAAGCAGCTGATCACCAGCTCCAGGTGTTTGCTATCTATTGGGAGGTTGCCTTTCCCTGGTGCTGTCTGCCACTAATTATTTTAGAGAAACAGTTTAACAGTTGCCTGACCATCACCTATGGTCCCCTGACATTTCTGGGGAGGGAACTTCTCCTGCTGTGCTCATGTCTGCCTAACTACCTACTCTAACAATATGAGTTATGAGATTTAGCTTAGATGCCTAAGGAGGGAGTTCAAGAGAGATTAAAATTATGGAGGTTTTAATGTATTTTCTCTTTTATATATCATGAAGTTTAGTGATTTTCTTGGTTAGAAGTCTTGGAGCATATCTCTCTACCTGTTCCAGCATTTTCTACGTTTGGTTTGATGACAAAGTAAGCACTTAGGTAGGTAGATGGGTAAATAGAAAGATGGGTAGATTGAAGTAGAGTTAATATCTAACTTTTCTGTAATATCAGAGGTTATTGGTATTTGTGACTTGCTATTGGTCTTAGATTTACTAACTTTTTTTTTTTTTTTTGAGATGGAGTCTTGCTCTGTCGCCCAGGCTGGAGTACAGTGGCACGATCTCGGCTCACTGCAACCTCTGCCTCCCGGATTCAAGCGATTCTCCTGCCTCAGCCTCCTGAGTAGCTGAGATTACAGGCACACGCCACCACACCCGGCTAATTTTTGTATTTTTTAGTAGAGATGGGGTTTCACCATGTTGGTCAGGCTGGTCTTGAACTCCTGACCTCGTGATCTGCCTGCCTCGGCCTCCCAAAGTGCTGGGATTATAGGCTTGAGCCACCGTGCCCAGCTACTAACATGTTTTTAAAAATACTTTGAGTCAGGCTTTATTTCAGGACATGTCTTTCTCTTCCTGAAATATGTGATAAGTGCAAAAGTAGGGATATGTATGTTAGAAGGGCTCTGCCTATTTCTTGTAGGTTAGTTATTCTTGACTGGGGTCACGGTGCTGACAGCGTTCTCAGAGTTAGTAGTGGAGATCTCTGTGCTACAAAACATCATGAAAAACAGACATACTGGAATAAGGTTATATTGAGTGACTGTGTATGAGGTTTCTAGGAGTTCAGCTTAACACATATCCTCATTGTTAGCATGTTTTCACAGCCTTTCTCCACTTTTTCCACATGATTTACAGGACAGTGGTGATCATGTTAATTAGATTATGGCTAGATGATCAGATTCTTTTACTGTCATCCTTAAGATCACCTCAGGGTATGGGCAACATACTTATTTTCATTGACACTGAAGTCATAAAATATTTGGCATATCAGGCAGGTCTTACAGATTAAAAAGAGGCACAAGTAACATTCGTGAATTAAAGTATAAGCAAGGCCTTTGGTTTTATAGCATTAGTTATGTTCCATTTATTATTGACTGACACTAGTTGAGGCCCTTTTGTGTCAGGCATTGGGCTGGTTGCTAGAGACATGATAGTGGCTAGAATTGAGAGTTGGAGTCTGTTAAGTGCAGCCTATTCCTGTGACGGCATGTCCAAAGCTCTGTCTGCCCAAGCCACAAGTGCTTAGAATGAACTAGCCATGCCCCTGCTTCTTAAGAATTGATATTTTTGTAATAGTTGGTTAATTGACTCTACTTCGTTCATTTCCATTTGCTTTTCTTTAAAACGAAAACACTCTACCTAAATAATTTTTAATAGACTAAATAGACTTGCCATAGTAATTATGCTAATCTTGTGCTAGTGTTAGTATTGGCATTAGATTTGTTTTAAATGAGGTAGAAATCTGCTATAAAGCACCTTACTTCAATTTAGTTTTTTTTTGTAACAAACTCTTTCCTTCTTAAATTATGTACCCCAGGCTTTTGTGTAAGCCTCTTTTCATTTGATTAAGTTAAACACAACCAACTTTATATTATATAAAGTTTTATACCCTATAAACTTTATATTAAAGTTTTCCTTTATCTTTCCTTTTTCATTCTTCTCTATTTAGTGGGACCTATTTATCCCAATTTTGGTGTCTCATGTGTTTTTTTCTCATTAAAATAGAGAAATCAGATACCTGTCACTTTTACGTGTGTAGATTGGTTGAATAGATAGTTATGCTTTAATATGCTTAGTATCAGTTACTATTTTAATCCTGTTTTATCTATTGTATGCATTATTCCTGTTAGAGGAATTTTAAGGGAAACATGTTTTTTGAGGATAACTTTGAAATTTTGAAATCACCTTAAGGTGATTTCTTTAAGCTGACCCTGGAAGGGCCAGTCCCCCCAAAAATGTATATCCAACATAGCGTTTTCCTTTGGCCTCATCTCCATGGCTACCCCTTCCTGTGTATTTAATGATTAATCTAAATAGAGCTGCCATTTACTTTTTTTCTGCAGAAAATAGACTTTTACTTATTTATATTGCAGACTTTCACCCATCCTTTAAGGTCCAACTCAAATGCCACCTCTTCTGAAAGCTTCCTTAGCTTCCCCAGGTAGAGATAGATTTTCTCAAATGTCACCTTATCTTTCCTTGAGGATGAACTTCTTGAAAATGGATACAAAGTGCTTAGCTGATGGTGTTTTCTTAGTTCTTGTGAGACTGCCCTGGTAGCTGTTGTGGGTCATCCTGACAAGTGGGGAAGGTCACTGCCTGTCTTTCATGCAGCCAAAGACAGGTCCTGGAAATCCTCTTGCGCTGATGTGGACCAGTTAGCAGGCTGCAGGCACATGCTTGTGCCTCCTCGTGCACTCTCTTTCTCTGGATTCCTCTTTGGTCTTCAATCTCAGTCGGGTCCCTTTTCTAATTCTGTTAAACTTGAGCTTTGTCACTCACATTTTTTTTCTCTGTTGTATGACTCCTCTGTACTTACTTGATATTTCCTGGTACACCCCATCAGAACTGATGTTTTCATTACTCTCTCCTTTTGTTATAGTGCATGTGCAAAAATGTATTTCTTTTTTTTTTTTTTTGCCTTTTTGGTTTCATGCCTTTGACAATTAAGATGCCAGTAAATGTATCATTTGAATATATCTTCTTTGTCTATTAAGATATTATGATAGGGTACATCTTTTAATTATAGAAGGATATATAAGTTAGCAGTACCATTGTCTTCTGACATCATTGTCTAAGGAGATTAGTCATATATTGGATCCTTTTTGTTAAATAACTTGTTTATGAGAACTGTAGATTAACTTTATTTATTTATTTTTTTATTTTTGAGACACTGTCTCACTCTGTGACCTAGGCTGGAGTACAGTGGCATGATCACAGCTCACTGCAGTCATGACCTCATGAGCTCAAGCAGTCCTCCCACCTCAGCCTCCTGAGTAGCTAGGACTACAGTCATGCACCACATACCCGCTAATTTTTTATTTTTTGTAGAGGTTTAGTCTCCCTATGTTGTCCAGGCTGGTCTCAAACTCTTGGCCTCAAGTGATACTCCTGCCTCGGCTTCCCAGAGTGCTGGGATGATAGGAATGAGCCACTGTGCCCAGCCATTAACCTTATTTTCACAAATGTAAATTCTTCAGTTTTTCCTTAGATTTTTCATCTTTAATTATAGAACCATGTGTGCATTTTTAAAAGTTAAAACCTCACAGTTTGGTATAAAAAATGTCAGTCCCCATTAACTATATATATATATATATATTTTTTTTCTTTTTCTTTTTCTTTTTTGAGATGGAGTTTTGCTCTTGTTGCCCAGGCTGGAGTGCAATAGCACGATATCGGCTCATTGCAACCTCCACCTCCTGGGTTCAAGTGATTCTCCTGCCTCAGCCTCCTCAGTAGCTGGGATTACAGGCACCCGCCACCATGCTCAGCTAATTTTTGTATTTTTAGTAGAGACAGGGTTTTACCATAGGCCAGGCTGGTCTCGAACTCCTGACATCAAGTGATCTGCCCACCTTGGCCTCGCAAAATGCTGGGATTACAGGTGTGAGCCACCGTGCCCAGACCCATGAACTGTTATTTCTGTCATTATCTTTGTTTTATGCTTTTAATTTTACTTTTCATTATTTCTCATGAAATGATTTTTAAATGTAATTTTGAACAGGGTAATAAGTGAAATACTACTACTAAATAGAAAAATGCCCCTGAATTGGTGATTGTAAGACCATGTGACTCTGTGTGCTTCATGGCAGTTAGTATAGACATTTCAACTGCCTGTTTTACTTCACTCTTTATGCCATTTAGATCTCTGTCCAACTGGTATGTCAATTTTTAATGTATCCAGAAAATGACTGCCAAGTTTGTATGGCTACTTATGTTTTCTTTTTTAACATTCAACATTTTATGTATGTTTTTTGAGTGTTTGCTCCATGTTTAATTCACTTGCATATGCATACACACACAGATACACAAACACAAACAAACACACAGTTTTATCTTTTGTCTGCTTCAGTGAAGTGGGCCTGGTGTGTGGATAATTTGAGGAGTTTAAGCACATTGCTAATAATTATCCTTGCTAGAGAGGCTAAGTAGTATCTTTTGTGATGCTGTACCCTTAGTGAAAGAAACTAAAATTAAGAAAAAAAAACACAAAGAATTCTATTTTTATACAAACCAAGTGGTAGGCTATTACATAAAACTAGAAAATGTAAGTAGAACTTCAAAACAGACAATTTACTAGAGGTGAAGTCAACATTTTGCATTTCTTACAGTTGTTGGTGCCCAGTTCTTTAGAAGGTGTGGTATCATTCTCCCAGTCAAAACGCTTGGGTCTCAAATGCCCTTTCCTGAAACACAGACATCTTCATTTTTAACAAATATTTACTTTCCTGGTAATATATTTGTTACGGAGTAATTAAGGTCTTTTCTCCTTGGTGGTGTCTCTTTTTTTTTTTTTTTCCTTTCTATTTCACTTGTAATATACATTCAATCAGTTAGTTTTAAAGACATCTGAAAATGTAAGCTTGGGAAAGCAGCCAGAGAAACATGGTGGGGTTCACCTTCGTTTTTTTCCCACATTGCATAGTGTATAGTAATATATAGAAACAGATATTTTTGCCCTGCCCTACTATAGGCTCTACATAATGTTATATGTTAGATAGATATTATTGTTTCTCCTATGTATATTTAAATTATCATTCTATGTTGCTTCTCTTTTGTAATACTTTGTTCCAAGATTGATTCCTTCTAGAATCTTATTTTTAAGATCATGCCATTTAATTGAATACAGGTGAATTAAAGAACATTTACACTGAGAATTTGTATATGATTATAGATTAAAAAATAACTTGAACTTTTTAAACAGTACTAATTCTTTGGGGCAACTGAGGCTTTTGAGCTTTCAGTTTTACAGTGATAGCTGCTTTGGGGTCTATGGAAAGAAACGTCCATAGTGCAGAAAAGATCATGAGGGGATATAACATGCTCTTCTCCCATCACGCTACCTGACAGCAAACTATACTACAAGGCTACAGTAACCAAAACAGCATGGTACTGGTACCAAAACAGAGATATAGACCAATGGAACAGAACAGAGCCCTCAGAAATAATACCACACATCTACAACCATCTGATCTTTGACAAACCTGACAAAAACAAGCAATAGGGAAAGGATTCCCTGTTTAATAAATGGTGCTGGGAAAACTGGCTAGCCATATGTAGAAAGCTGAAACTGGATCCCTTCCTTACACCTTATACAAAAATTAATTCAAGATGGATTAAAGACTTAAATGTTAGGCCAGGCGCGGTGGCTCGTGCCTGTAATCCCAGCACTTTGGGAGGCCGAGGCAGGCGGATCACGAGGTCAGGAGATCGAGACCATCCTGGCTAACACGGTGAAACCCCATCTCTGCTAAAAATACAAAAAAATTAGCTGGGTGTGGTGGTGGGTGCCTGTAGTCCCAGCTACTTGGGAGGCTGAGGCAGAAGAATGGCATGAACTCGGGAGGCAGAGCTTGCAGTGAGCTGAGATTGTTCCACTGCACTCCAGCCTGGGTGACACACAGAGCAAGACTCTATCTCAAAAGAAAAAAAAAAAAGACTTAAATGTTAGACCTAAAACCATAAAAACCCTAGAAGAAAACCTAGGCAATACCACTCAGGACATAGGCATGGGCAAGGACTTCATGACTAAAACACCAAAGGCAATGGCAAAAAAAGCCAAAATTGACAAATGGGATCTGATTAAACTAAAGAGGTTCTCCACAGCAAAGGAAATTACCATCAGAGTGAACAGGCAACCTACAGAATGGGAGAAAATTTTTGCAATCTACCCATCTGACAAAGGGCTAATATCCAGAATCTACAAAGAAATTAAACAAATTTACAAGAAAAAAACAACCCCATCAAAAAGTGGGCAAAAGTTATGAACAGACACTTCTTAAAAGAAGACATTTATGCAGCTAACAAACACATGAAAAAATGCTCATCATCACTGGCCATCAGAGAAATGCAAATCAAAACCACAATGAGGTACCATCTCACACCAGTTAGAATGGTGATCATTAAAAAGTCAGGAAACAATAGGTGGAGAGGATGTGGAGAAACAATAGCTGGAGAGGATGTGGAGAAATAGGAACACTTTTACACTGTTGGTGGGACTGTAAACTAGTTCAACCATTGTGGAAGACAGTGTGGCGATTCCTCAAGGATCTAGAACTAGAAATACCATTTGATCCAGCCATACCATTACTGGGTATAAAGGATTATAAATCATGCTGCTATCAAGACACATGCACACGTATGTTTACTGCGGCACTATTCACAGTAGCAAAGACTTGGAACCAACCCAAATGTCCATCAATGATAGACTGGATTAAGAAAATGTGGCACATATACACCATGGAATACTATGCAGCCATAAAAAAGGATGAGTTCATGTCCTTTGTAGGGACATGGATGAAGCTGGAAACCATCATTCTCAGCAAACTATCGCAAGGACAGAAAACCAAACACTGCATGTTCTCACTCATAGGTGGGAATTGAACAATGAGAACACTTGGACACAGGGTGGGGAACGTCACACACTGGGGCCTGTCGTGGGTGGGTGTAGTGGGGAGGGATAGCATTAGGAGAAATACCTAATGTAAATGATGAGTTAATGGGTGCAGCACACCAACATGGCACATGTATACATATGTAACAAACCTGCACATTGTGCACATGTACTCTAGAACTTAAAGTATAATTAAAAAACAAAAACCATGCTGTCCTCCAATTCACTGGGAGACAGACATTTGAAAGTCTGGTCTACGTTCTTTCTATGTTTAGAGTTTACAGGTGATGTCTGGAACAAATTGAATGCGGTGACATGGGAGAAACCATGGACTGAAACACTTGTTTATGCTGGTAGAAGAGGAACTGTGGGGGGAAGAAATATTCTATTTTTGAACATGTTTAAAAGAACTGAATAGGGTGCACTCTGGCATATCTAGTGGCAGAATCTCTATGGAAGTAAAATAGTGATACCTTTAGGTAAGGCTTCTTTGTTATCTAAGTAGTTGTCACGAATGTAGCTTTTAGGGATTTGCTCGTTACGAGTACATGAACAGGCAGACTGCCATGTACATTTTTATCATTTAAATGCATCCAGGCAGAGATGCAGGAGGTCACTTCACCTGGAAAATGCTGGGCTTTAAAAGGATATCTGAATTTCAGTCAGAATGATCTGGGAGGCATCTGTTCTAGAATTGAGTAGCTTTATTCATTAGAATTGGAATTCTGTAATAGTTCAGCTATTATAGTTGTATTAAAGTACCAAATTGACATTATTTGTGTCTGTTTCTGTGTTTAGTGTTTCATAGAACTTATGCTTTGAGCACATTTAAGTGAACATTGAGCCAAAGATCTGATGAGCAATTTGCATACTTGGTTCAGGTCCATTGAACAAAACAGTTACGTACAAGCTGTAGTTTCTGTAAATAAGGCTGGCAGAAAAGATGTTTCTCAGTCACACAGAAATATTTGGGGGACTGCAGAAAGATTATTTAAATATATAAGACATTTTAATATATTGGTGGTACAGATGAAAATACATATTTCTTTTTATGAGGCCAGAGGTAAATTCTATTCCCATCCCCAAAATGATGGCCCATTTCTATTGAAATCAATATTTAATCATTCTAGGTATTGTCATACAAAAATTGTGAGATTTTTAAGAAGGCCTGTGAATCCTTTCCCAGGATTCACTCAGATGAGATGGAATGACTGAATCTTTGTGTTCAGTGCCAGTTTTGGTGATATTCCTCTATCACAATTAAATGATATATCTTCTTTTTTGAATTTACTTCATCCACAAGCTTCTTACCATTAACTACCACCATGTTTTTCAGTAAATTACTGTCTTAGAATTTATCTCTCAAATATATTAATTCATTAGTTAATTCATTCAGCATTCGACTAATGACTATTATGAACCTACTATATTTAACAGTAGCCAACACACAGATAGTACTTATCATGTGCCAAGTAGTGCTCTAAGAGCTTTGCATGATTAACTAACTTAATCCTTTGTCACCCTTGTGAGATCAATACCATTATCATCCTCATTCTACAGATGAGTAGACTGAGGCACTGTAAGATTGAATGGCCAGTTTTCATTCACAGTTCCTGTAAATGGAAAAGCTGGGAATTAAACTCAAGCAGATAATTCAAACAGTGTAAATATTTGTGTAGTGTGTGCCAGGCATATGTATGTTTGGTGACTTGAATGTTAGTGTTAAGGCTTATATGATTATGCCCTCAGCTCATAGACAGGGAGGGAAAGTTTTTCTGTGAAGATCCAGATAGTAGATATTTTAGGCCCTGCGGACCATGTGGTCTCCGTCACAACTCTTCAACTCTGCTGTTATAGTGCAAAATCAGCTGTACAAAATCCCACCAGGCCTGCCTTACAAGAGCTCCTGAAGGAAGCACTAAATATGGAAAGGAAAAGCTGGTACCAGCCACTGCAAAAACATACCAAAATATAAAGACCATCAACACTATGAAGAAACTGCATCAAGTAATGGGCAAAATAACCAGCTAGCATCATAATGACAGGATCAAATTCATACATAACAATATTAACCTTAAATATAAATGGGCTAAATGCCCCAATTAAAAGACACAGACTGGCAAATTGGATAAAGAGTCAAGACGCATCAGTGTGCTGTATTCAGGAGACCCATCTCACTTGCAGAGACACACATAGGCTCAAAATAAAGGTATGGAGAAATATTTACCAAGCAAATGGAAGAAAAAAAAAGCTGGGATTGCAATCCTAGTCTCTGATAAAACAGACTTTGAACTAACAAAGATTAAAATAGACAAAGGAGGGCATTAGATAATGGTATAGGGATCAACATAACAAGAAGAGCTAACTATCCTAAATATATATGCACCCAATACAGGAGCACCCAGATTTATAAAGCCTGTTCTTAGAGACCTACAAAGAGACTTACACTCCCATACAATAATAGTGGGAGACTTTAACACCCCACTGTCAATATTAGACAGATCAATGAGACAGAAAATTAACAAGCATATTCAGGACTTGAACTCAACTCTGGACCAAGCAGACCTAACAGACATCTACAGAACCCTCCATCTCGAATCAACAGAATATACATTCTTCTCAGCACCACATCATACTTATTCTAAAATTGACCATATAATTGGAAGTAAAACACTCCTCAGCAAATGCAAAAGAACAGAAATAATAACACACAGTCTCTCAGACCACAGTTCAATCAAAGTAGAACTCAGGATCAAGAAACTCCCTCAAAACCGCACAACTACATGGAAACTGAATAACCTACTCCTGAATGACTACTGGGTAAATAATGAAATTAAGGCAGAAATAAATAAGTTGTTTGAAACCAATGAGAACAAAGACACAACATACCAGAATCTCTGAGACACAGCTAAAGCAGTGTTTAGAGGGAAATTTATAGCACTAATTGCCCACAGGAGAAAGCAGGAAACATCTAAAATTGACACCCTAACATCACAATTAAAAGAACTAGAGAAGCAAGAGCAAACAAATTCAAAAGCTAGTGCAGAAGAAAAGAAATAACTAAGATCAGAGTAGAACTGAAGGAGATAGTGACACAAAAAAACACTTCAAAAAAATCAATGAATCCAGGAGCTGGTTTTTTGAAAAGATTAAGGAAATAGATCACTAGCCAGAGTAATAAAGAAGAGAGAAGAATCAAATAGACACAATAAAAAATGATAAAGGGGATATCACTACTGATCCCACAGAAATAGAAACTACCATCAGAGAATACTGTAAACACATCTATGCAAATAAACTAGAAAATCTAGAAGAAATGGATAAATTCCTGGACACATACACCCTCCCAAGACTAAACCAGGAAGAAGTCGAATCCCTGAATAGACCAATAACAAGTTCTGAAATTGAGGCATAATTAATAGCCTACCAACCAAAGTAAGTCCAGGACCAGATGGATTCACAGCTGAATTCTACCACAGGTACAAAGAGGAGCTGGCACCATTCCTTTTGAAACTATTCCAAACAATAGAAAAAGAGGGACTCCTCCCTAAATTGTTTATGAGGGCAGCATCATCCTAATACCAAAACCTGGCAGAGACACAACAAAAAAACGAAAATTTCAGGCCAATATTCCTGATGAACATCAGTGCAAAAATCCTCAATAAAATACTGGCAAACCGAATCCAGCAGCACATCAGAAAGCTTATCCACCACGATCAAGTCGGCTTCATCCCTGGGATGCAAGTTTGGTTCAACAGACACAAATCAATAAACGTAATCCATCACATAAACAGAACCAATGACAAAAGCCATATGATTATCTCAATAGATGCAGAAAGGGCCTTCAATAAAATTCAACACCGCTTCATGCTAAAAACTCTCAACAAACTAGGTATTGATGGAACGTATCTCAAAATAACAGCTATTTATGACAGACCCACAGCCAATATCATACTGAATGGGCAAAACCTGGAAGCATTCCCTTTGAAAACTGGCAAAAGACGAGGATGCCCTCTCTCACCACTCCTATTCAACATAGCATTGGAAGTTCTGGCCAGTGCAATCAGGCAAGAGAAAGAAATAAAGGCTATTCAAATAGGAAGAGAGGAAGTCAAATTGTCTCTGTTTGCAGATGAAATGATTGTATATTTAGAAAACCTCGTCATCTTAGCCCAAAAATCTCCTTAAGTTGATAAGTAACTTCAGCAAAGTCTCAGGATACAGAATCAATGTGCAAAAATCACAAGCATCCCTGTGTACCGATAATAGCCAAATCATGAGTGAACTCCCATTCACAATTGCTACAAAGAGAATAAAATACCTAGGAATACAACTTAGAAGGGATTTGAAGGACCTCTTCAAGGAGAACTACAAACCACTGCTCAAGGAAATCAAAGAGAAACAAATGGAAAAACATTCCATGCTCATGGATAGGAAGAATCAATATTGTGAAAGTGGCCATACTGCCCAAAGTAATTTATAGATTCAGTGCTGTCCCCATCAAGCTACCGTTAACTTTCTTCACAGAATTAGAAAAAAACTACTTTAAATTTTATATGGAACTAAAAAAGAGCCTGTATAGCCAAGATAATCCTAAGCAAAAGGAACAAAGCTGGAGGCATCACACTACCTGATTTCAAACTATACTGCAAGGCTGTGGTAACCAAAACAGCATGGTAGTGGTACCAAAATAGAGATACAGACCAAGAGAACAGAACAGAGGCTTCAGAAATAATGCCACACATGTACAACCATCTGATCTTTGACAAACCTAACAAAAACAAGCAATGGGGAAAGGATTCCCTGTTTAATAAATGGTGTTGGGAAAACTGGCTGACCATATGGTAGAAAACTGAAACTGGACTCCTTCCTTACACATTATACAAAAATTAACTCAAGATGGATTAAAGACTTAAATGTTAGACCTAAAACCATAGAAACCCTAGAAGAAAACCTAGGCAATACCATTCAGGACATAGGCCTGGGCAAAGACTTCATGACTAAAACAGCAAAAGCAATGGCAAGAAAAACCAAAATTGACAAATGGGATCTAATTAAACCAAAGAGCTGTTGCACAGCAAAGGAAACTGTCATCAGAGTGAACAGGCAACCTACAGAATGGGAGAAAATTTTTGCAATCTATCCATCTGACAAAGGGCTAATATCCAGAATCTACAAGGAACTCAAGTTAAAAAGAAAAAAACAACCCGATCAAAATGTGGGTGACGGATATGAACAGATACTTCTCAAAAGAAGACATTTATGTGGCCAAGAAACATGAAAAAATGCTCATCATCACTAGTCATTAGATAAATGAAATCAAAACCACAGTGAGATACCATCTCACACCAGTTAAAATGGAGATCATTAAAAAGTGAGGAAACAACAAATGCTGTGTTCTAAAAGCATTTTATTTGCAAAAATAGGTAGAGGAGTGGATTTTGACCCATAGTCCATAGTTTCCTGATCCCCTAATCCATTTTAGCTACCAGCCAGTACCTCCTATCTGGAATTTGGATATCTTCCTGGAAAACTGTTCCACCTTCAGTGTCTCAGGATGATACGTTTCTCTCTTTGGCTGGTAGATAGTATCTCCTGTTCTTTCATACTTACTGATTTTGCTCCTAATTTTTTTATTGCATTCAGATATTTAGTATATACCAATTTTCATAGTATATTGGTTGCTATCTGCTTTTATTCTGACCCTGATTTTAGTGATAATATTTATCCTATGGTAATTCCCTACCCTCTCACTTCTCTATCTTTTCTAGCATCTGAATGGTCAGCCTGAATTATCCCTTTACTTTCCTTACCATCTCTCATTCGTGAACAGGCTTACCAAGTTGGCTAGTGGAAGTCATGCTATGCTGCCAACTGAGGGTATATAGATTTGATATTTAATGACAACTAAATTCTCTTCTATATCATCATATGCACCTGAATTGTATATATTGTATATTTTTCTATAACAGCTATAAATAGGGTGTACTTTGAGGAATCTATTAGAGAGAATGAAGTGTTTTGTTATTGGTCTTGGTTTCCAAATAAGTGTCTTGCTTTAAAGCTTGTAAACTGCCTGACAAAAGACATTGTCACTGCTTTACTAAAAAGGACATTATCTAACGAGTCTTTCTCTTTACCTAAAAATGTCTGTTACCATACTCTTCATTTTCCAATTCTCTCTCATTTGTACTCATCTTTTTCTTAGTGTGTTTTCTCTCTTTTCTTTTCCTTTCTTCTTTCCTTCCTTCTCTCCTCCTTCTCATTCATTTTTTTCATGCTTACGTATTTTGTCTCCTCTGTCACTTTTTCCTCTGTCACTAACTGTTCACATATGCTCTCTCATGTACATGCAGATGCTTTATCATTTGTTCTGACCTCTTCTTCCAATATTGATAGTAAATGATTATTTTTCTGACTAATTGTTATAAAAATGTTTATAATTATTTAAGGCTTTTCACATTTTTATTTCTTTTCTGTAAATATTAATAATGCATAGCTATTACAATAATTATTAGTAACAATTTTTCATTGCATGGCACTTAGTGGCCATGCCTGATTTCTTCATGAAACT
Source organism: Hylobates moloch (assembly GCF_009828535.3). Classification (NCBI taxonomy): domain Eukaryota; kingdom Metazoa; phylum Chordata; class Mammalia; order Primates; family Hylobatidae; genus Hylobates; species Hylobates moloch. The sequence continues at coordinate 225,518,989 of NW_026652276.1, read as the reverse complement.
GAAATAAAGAGTAATAACAAATGTGTAAAGGGCTGAAAGATCACAATTCAGAAATATATCTAAGATGACATCAATTAGTTATAATTATTAATACAAATATTACCTATCCCTTCTTCAGAAGTAAGAATGTGATTTCCTGACTCTATTTTGGAGCTATGAATTGTTACCTACTAATGAATTATGAAAACAGTTTAATGGGGTAAGCCCAGTATTTCCAAAAAATGGAAATTGAAAACTAAAAGACAGTGTATCAGGAGTCAGATGATTATTGTTTCTTGAAACATACACGCGCATGTACCTATATTTACACATAAACATTTCTATGGGTGATGGAAAATGTGTATCTATAGGTTATGATTAATCAATGGCATGTTTATTAATGATAACCATAGTAGTAACTATGTATTGCGTGCTTGTCACTCTGCTAAAGCACTCTGTGCAAGTTTGAATGTAATCACCTCAACAGTCTTATGGGATAATTATTACAATTATTCTTATTTGTTAAATGAGAAACATTGAGTACGGAGATAACAGAGCTAGAAAGTGACTGAAGCCAGACCTCTCTGCTTTAGAGCTTCAGCTCTTAGTGGCTGTTTTCTTGCATTTAGCCTTTCCTCCTTTTTTTCAAGGGGATGAGAGGCTTTTCTAGAAACTGGGAAGCCTAAGTGTGTTTCATGGAAATATTGCTAACTTATAGGATACTGAGTCCTCGTTTGCACGTTCTCTTAGGGGTCTCAATGAACATTCCTCCTAGCAATAGCTTTAAATTTCAGACTGAGTGTTTTTCTGTTTAACAGATCATTAGTTTCAAAACTTATCATTTGTAAAGGAATATTCCAAGCATTCTAAATCTCTCTTATATTAAATGTTATGTCATAACAAATATAAAACAAACATTTGAAAGTAGTAAAAAGAAATCTGAATGGAAATATTCACAACCTTTTCTTTTAGAGTAAGTAAAGTGAATGAATCTCAAATAGCTAGCATTGAACCATCATTTTTCATAATCGCATTATATGTGTGTGGAATCCTTCTTATGAAATTTTATAACCTTATAAATTTTGTTTTGTTTTAGTAATCACAGTATCACAGGACATTCAAGGAATTTATGCTAAAGTCTCAAGAGCTTAATATTTTAAGTGAGTTTATAAATTTGCTATACTTCCTAATTCTGTGATACTGTGTGTGAAGAGTTTCACTTAATGTTTATAAGAGAAGTCGTTTTTCAAGTCCAAGCTTTACAGTATAACATTTTACAAATATGTTTCCTGAGAGGCAAAAATGTTTCCATTTATTGTTTTTACTCAATATTTTTTGAGCACCTTCTGTGTCAAGCAGTGTAAAAAGTCTGGAGATAGCACAGTGAGAAAGACATACGTCCTGTTCTTAAAGGGCTTAAAATTAACTGCGTCATAATATTCTTTAAAGATTCAAGTGTATTATTTAGAAGGCTTCTTGCCAAGTTGAGAAATGTTCAATTCTCTTTTCTCTATATAAGCATGATCTCAAAGGTCCTTTTCATTTATGAGCCTGGTGCCAGGTTTTCTTGTAGGCAGTCTCAATCTTATCTTAGTACTTTGTAGCTCCAATCAATTGCTGTTAAAAATTAAACTTTCCCTTAGAATTATGTTATAACTCGGGTCTGATATTGGCCCCTCTTTGTAGAAGAAATTTCTCTCACTTCAGAAAACAGTGGAAATACCTCTTGTATTACATATTTTTTTGAAAATAATGAGAACTTAGGGAATATATTTTGGACATCTGAAACAGATATAGAACAAAGTATAGATTAAATAGATTAAAGTCTTGCTGTGTCGCCCAGGCTGGAGTGCAGTGGCGCAATCTCAGCTCACTGCAAGCTCCGCCTCCCAGGTTCACGCCATTCTCCTGCCTCAGCCTCCTGAGGTAGCTGGGACTACAGGCACCTGCCACCACGCCTGACTACTTTTTTTCTATTTTTAGTAGAGACGGGGTTTCACCGTGTGAGCCAGGATGGTCTCGATCTCCGGACCTCGTGATCCGCCTGCCTCGGCCTCCCAAAGTGCTGGGATTACGGGCGTGAGCCACCACGCCTGGCCTAAAGTGGATATTTAAATAACTCACCTATCTATGGTTATTTGGGCATCAATCTATTGCCCTTTATATAGATGAGAATTTGCTTTTCTTGTAAAACATCAATTAGGATTCATTGAATTACTTTGGGACTATCATAAACCTTAATGAAGGTATTCTGTAGGTCATTGCACAGTGAGGCCAACCTGCTCCTTTATAGGATGTAGTCGGCTTGTAGTATGATAGCCAGCCCCATTACCCTAGATTTGTTCACAGAATGGTAAATAAGAGATTAGAGTTGCCACCACTGGCAACTGTAATTTAAAGAGTTAGTAAAACTCTTTCAGTACTAGGTATGATCACTGAGGGAAAGGAGGTTTTAGATGTGGGGCACAGTAGCTTTTAGACAAAGATGTGTATAGTTTTATAAAAGAAGGGTTGCTGCCATGCATACTGTTTTTTTTTTTTTTTTTGGTTCTTTTTGTTTTTATATTTTGAGTTGTTGACATGGGAACATATATATAGACCTTTAATAAAAATATTTAAGATATGTGACTTCCTTTTGAATATCTTCATTAGATAAACAACCTACCTTTTTCCTGTAACTCCTGCTGTATTAATGCAAATATAAATATAAACATTTGAGTTTTATGAAGTGAATAGACTCATTGGCTTGTCCTTCGTGAAAAAAAATTCCTCGACTGTCTAAGGATGGTATATAAATTAGGTCAGTGAAATCAGCCAAGATATACTCATCAAATCTCGTTCCTTTTCAAAGTTACCAGTCTTCCTCTGTCTCTCTCTTTCTTTCCCTACAACTTAGATAATAAAGGGGGAAAAATATCAGTGATGGTGGCTATCTCCTCTCCAAGAAAACATAATTAATGTAAGAAAGAATTTAACATTATAAAGTATTTTATTTTGAAATTTTTACCTTTACATTTAAATTCATCTAGATATAAATGGTGGGTGTTTAAAACACATTCCAAAGTTGTAGTAGAAGTTAGTGGAGAATCATCCAGAATACTTCAGTTTTTGAAATTACGATTCTGTCACTAAAGGAAAATTGTCGTGTGATTTCTACCTTGAAGTGTCCAAAATGTGCCCTCCCTCTTGTTCTCCGTTGAGGTATTGTGGAGAAGTACTGTGATTTACTCAGTGATGAGATTTGTTCTTGAGAGTTCAGAAGAGGAGACCTTAGAGGACAGATAAGATACAGCTGATTTGTTTTCCATTGCCAGCAATGTTTGGTTATTTTAAAAAAGGAATGATAATACTATATTTAAAATGTATGTGTCATTATCAGCCTGGATCACTCATTGGACAAATATTTATTGAACTTATTAGTTATAACTAGTTACAAATCCAAGCCAGACTTTTTGCTTTATGTTTACTTTATACATCTTGTTTATAATGATGCCTTCAGTAATTTCAGTCTTTCTCCTGGGTTTTCAGTTGCAGTTAATCGTGCTTC
>NW_026652276.1:225478115-225515363 GCF_009828535.3 Hylobates moloch | reverse complement strand
ATGTTTTTTTTTTTTTTTTTTTTTTTATACTTTAGGGTTTTAGGGTACATGTGCACAATGTGCAGGTTTGTTACATATGTATCCATGTGCCATGTTGATTTCCTGCACCCATTAACTCGTCATTTAGCATTAGGTGTATCTCCTAATGCTGTCCCTCCCCCCTCCCCCCACCCCACAACAGTCCCCAGAGTGTAATGTTCCCCTTCCTGTGTCCATGAGTTCTCATTGTTCAATTCCCACCTATGAGTGAGAACATGCGGTGTTTGGTTTTCTGTCCTTGCGATAGTTTACTGAGAATGATGTTTTCCAGTTTCATCCATGTCCCTACAAAGGACATGAACTCATCATTTTTTATGGCTGCATAGTATTCCATGGTGTATATGTGCCACATTTTCTTAATCCAGTCTATCGTTGTTGGACATTTGGGTTGGTTCCAACTCTTTGCTATTGTGAATAGTGCTGCAATAAACATACGTGTGCATGTGTCTTTATAGCAGCATGATTTATAGTCCTTTGGGTATATACCCAGTAATGGGATGGCTGGGTCAAATGGTATTTCTAGTTCGAGATCCCTGAGGAATCGCCACACTGACTTCCACAATGGTTGAACTAGTTTACAGTCCCACCAACAGTGTAAAAGTGTTCCTATTTCTCCACATCCTCTCCAGCACCTGTTGTTTCCTGATTTTTTAATGATGGCCATTCTAACTGGTGTGAGATGGTATCTCACTGTGGTTTTGATTTGCATTTCTCTGATGGCCAGTGATGATGAGCATTTCTTCATGTGTTTTCTGGCTGCATAAATGTCTTCTTTTGAGAAGTGTCTGTTCATGTCCTTTGCCCACTTTTTGATGGGGTTGTTTGTTTTTTTCTTGTAAATTTGTTTGAGTTCATTGTAGATTCTGGATATTAGCCCTTTGTCAGATGAGTAGGTTGCAATAATTTTCTCCCATTCTGTAGGTTGCCTGTTCACTCTGATGATAGTTTCTTTTGCTGTGCAGAAGCTCTTTAGTTTAATGAGATCCCATTTGTCGATTTTGGCTTTTGTTGCCATTGCTTTTGGTGTTTTAGACATGAAGTCCTTGCCCACGCCTATGTCCTGAATGGTATTGCCTAGGTTTTCTTGTAGGATTTTAATGGTTTTAGGTCTAACATATAAGTCTTTAATCCATCTTGAATTAATTTTTGTATAAGGTGTAAGGAAGGGATCCAGTTTCAGCTTTCTACATATGGCTAGCCAGTTTTCCCAGCACCATTTATTAAATAGGGAATCCTTTCCCCATTTCTTGTTTTTGTCAGGTTTTTCAAAGATCAGATAGTTGTAGCTATGCGGCGTCATTTCTGAGGGCTCTGTTCTGTTCCATTGATCTATGTCTCTGTTGTGGTACCAGTACCATGCTGTTTTGGTTACTGTAGCCTTGTAGTATAGTTTAAAGTCAGGTAGCGTGATGCCTCCAGCTTTGTTCTTTTGGCTTAGGATTGACTTGGCGAATTTAAGATCTTGGGAAATATAAATATGCCAACTTAACCATAGTTATTTAACCCAATTGTTTTGATTGGTTTCAGTTATCCATATGGCTTATCCATGTCCATATGCTTAAATTTGCCAGACTCTCCTTTGCTTTGATTATGTAGGTAGGTCTGTTGGTTTTGTTTTTCCTTGCTTTTTATTGTATTAATCTCAATTGTTATTGAATCAAAGACCTTCATGAGACAGTATGCATTCAACTATAACATTCAATAGGCCTCTAAATACTGTGTTCTAAAACTCTTGCTGGTTGAATAAAATACCATTTTTATTGTTGGAAATAGGAATATTTTATAATATTACAATCAGAATGCTGTTTCTAGTTTTTATGGGGAGTTTTTAGCAGAGGCCTTGAGAATTTTCATTTTATTTGTGCCCTTTTTATCTTGTCTTACAGAACAAAGCAAAAGTGCATTTTTTGGCTATAGATTAGTCTAAAACTAGTATTTTCTATCCAATGACAGCAGAATTGTTTAGTCTAAAACTAGTATTTTCCATCCAATGATAGCAGAATTGTTCAGTCTAAAACTAGGATTTTCTATCCAATGATAGCAGAATTGTTTTGTCTAAAACTAGGATTTTCTATCCAATGAATGCAGAATTGTTCGCATGCTTTAATAATTTCTTAACTTTCTTTGAAGAGTTGAGCTATTGATCTTCTCAATGTACATTAAAAAACCTAGGTATATCTGCTTTCTAGTTTTAAAGAAGCAACACTTCTTTCTTCTGTGAGGGGGAAAATAAACAGGAAGCATATGCAAACTTTTTGTTTAAAAAAGAGATAAGCAATATTTTTATGCTTAACAGTATTAAAGGCTATGGCTGCATTACTTTATATATGTTTCATTAAATGAGGTTGTGAGGGTCTACTTGTAGAAAATGAAATATAACATCCTTTATATTTCCATGATAATGCAACTGTGAACTACCATAGCAAAGTAGAATCCTGAGGCTTTCGCAGTAATTGGAGGCATTCTTTCTTTTCTCCTTCATCCAGTTTAACAAAAATTTGTGGCTAAGATATTTTTGTATTTTGCATTTTGTATTTTATTCTGTATTAGGCACGTGTGGTGTTTAAGTTTCTGACTTCCATTGAAGGGAAGATTAGGTGATACAATACTGGTATCCTAGCAGTCTTGATAAACTGTATATCTTAGCAAAGTAGAAATTTTTCTGCTAACTCTGCTTTCAGAAGTTATAAATCATAAATGTCAAACTCCCAATCAGTAATTTAAAAGTTTGGTAAAGATTCAGTTCATTCTCTTGTATTGATTCTATCTCTGCACTAATGAGTCTTCAAATCCTGAGTATTAACCTTGGTACTTCAGGATCTTTTGCCATTGGAGTGGGTTTCAATTATGTTTTTTATGGTGCTTATTATGTAAGGAACTTTTGCTACTTTTTGTGAGGATTTTGATACTTGTTAAACACATGTTTAAACAAACTGGACGTGATTATATATTACTTAACAAATATATCTATTTCAATGTAATACCTGGAAGAACTTTGTTAGCATTCCAATTTATTAATGTAAGACTTACTTTATCCTACTGATGAGCATTTTGTATCCCTTTTAAGCAATTTTAGGTTATCATACACTGTTGATGTATTAGTCTCTAGGGCAAGGGAAAATGCCACCAGTTTCTTTACATAGCAAGAGTGATGTTTACCCCAGTACAAGTTCTGAACTCTCCAAACTATTCCGACCTCTGTCTGTTCTAAAGTTGCTTCCACATTTTCGGGTATCTTTACAGCAACACCACACTCCTGGTACCAACTTACTGTATTAGTTCATTCTCACACTGCTAATAAAGACATACCTGAGACTGGGTAATTTATAAATGAAAGAGGTTTAATTGACCCGCAGTACCACATGATTCACAATCATGGCAGAAGGCAAAGGAGGAACAAAGTCACGTCTTAAATGGTGGCAGGCAAGGAGAGTGTGTGTAGGGGAGCTCCCCTTTATAAAACCATCAGATCTCATGAGACTTACTATCATGATAACAGCATGGAAAAGACCCACCCCATGATAAAATTACCTCCCACAGCAGGTGGGAATTATGGGAGTGACAATTCAAGATAAGATTTGGGTGGAGACACAGCCAAACCATATCAGTTGATGATGTCTTTCTTTTTTTCTTTTTTTGAGATGGAGTCTTGCTCTATTGCCAGGCTGGACTGCAGTGGCTTGATCTCGGCTCACTGCAACCTCCGCCTCCTGGGTTCAAGCGATTCCCCTGCCTCAGCCTCCCGAGTAGATGGGGCTACAGGCATGTGCCACCACAGCCAGCTAACTTTTTGTATTTTAGTAGAGATGGGGTTTCACCATGTTAGCTAGGATGGTCTCGATCTCCTGACCTTGTGGTCCGCCCACCTCAGCCTCCTAAACTGCTGGAATTACAGGCGTGAGCCACCACACCTGGCCAATGTCTACCTTTTTTATCTTGAACATTGAACTAATTATAATTTCACTGGTCTTATTTTCAGTTTTGAATCAAAATTAAAAGATAATTATAAATTATAGTACGTGGATAGTATTTACCTTAGTAAATTTAAGGAGTATTTCAAATAAAAGCCAAAGTCATAAATAATTAAACTTCTGTTCTTTCATTTAATGAATGATACCTGCATAATTCTGCAACTTAAGCAAACTTAAATATGTCAGCAGAATGAAAAAGAAAAGATTATAGAGATAAGTTATTTATAACTGTGGAATGAAGAAATTATAAAACTAAATTAACTTAAAATGTATACAGAAGATATTTATCACTGAACTTTCTGTCATTGCCTTTTTTATAACTTTTTATTTTTATAACTTTCTGTCAATGCTTTTTTTCTGTCTTGAATAATAATTTTTGAAGTGTTGGCACCTTAGTCTTCAAGCATATATGTTTAGAAAAATGTCATATTAATGGAAATGAATGTTACCTTATATTGAGATTTTCCAGTACTGGACATCAGAATTTCCTGAAGATGCTGGGAAGCATTTTGATGTATTCCTGGAAGCTGTATTTACCCCAGAGGCTTATTTTATATTGACTACTGTATTTCTTTCCCTTGCTCTTTCTTTTCCTCTATTTTTTTTTACTTTATTTTTTGAAGTCATTCTTTTCTATTACTATACGGCATCATCCTTGTTATTATTGAGAATAGTCTGTCTTTCCGTTCTCTTTTCCACCCAGTCTCATGTGTGCCTGTGAGTTAAATGCTAGGTACCAGAAAAGATTTAATAAAGATGTGAATGCCTTGTACTAATAGGGCTGATAGTATTATAACCTGTGATTTGTGCCTCTTCTGAGCCTGTGAGACCTGTCTTGTGAGACCCACTTCGCCATGTTAGTATCAGGATATTTCCCAGAGAATAACCCATCATTCTGATTAGGCTTTCCTCATCTGCTTAGAGATGTGAGTGCCCTAATCAAATATTACCTTATAGTTTCCTACAAACTTCTAATTTCTAATCAGGTCAAACTTTTACTTTCTGGAAGAGTGCAATCAGAGATACTTTGTGCCTAGTAGTTTTTGGTTCTCCAGAAATGACAGATCAATGGAGGTAAAAGAAGCCACTTGGATCCTGCAAAATGTTTACAGACTCAGGTTACTCATTTCTGTTTTTCCCCTTCACCAAGCTTCACCCATTTCTTCCTCCAGCCAAAAGTAATCGTGTCTTAATGTCATCTTGTGTGTGTGTGTGTGTGTGTGTGTGTGTGTGTGTGTACAATCTCCTCCAGTGTGACTGTAACCTTAATCTTGTTAAGACAGTCTTTGGATGGTATCTGACTACTGTGTTGTTACATAAAATTAGGTGGTTATTATACTTGATTGCTTAATTGGGTGCCACCATTATCTTTATTTGACCTTACTAAATAGCCCATTTTCTTTTCAGTTTTGGTGCCATAACAAAAAGCAAGAGAAAACATTTCTCCGAAATAACATATTTATCACTATCTTTCTTCTTAAAGCATTAGTAAACAGATGTGTTTTTATTTTTTTAACTTATGGAATGGGTTGTTTTTGACTTCTTCAAAGTTTGCATAAGTTTTGCACATTTTATCTACTATCAGTGTTATTTGGAATGATTAAAATCTTAGCACCTTAGATAATGTAATAGATGAAGATGGTATTTTTAATGTTTAAACTAGCTATTTGAAACTTTCTTTTTTTTTCTTTTTTTTTTTTTTTTTTGAGACGGAGTCTCGCTCTGTCGCCCAGGCTGGAGTGCAGTGGCGCGATCTCGGCTCACTGCAAGCTCCGCCTCCCGGGTTCACGCCATTCTCCTGCCTCAGCCTCTCCGAGTAGCTGGGACTACAGGCGCCCGCCACCACGCCCGGCTAATTTTTTGTATTTTTAGTAGAGACGGGGTTTCACCGTGGTCTCGATCTCCTGACCTCGTGATCCCCCGCCTCGGCCTCCCAAAGTGCTGGGATTACAAGCGTGAGCCACCGCGCCCGGCCGAAACTTTCTTTTAAAAATATACTAATAACTATTATGTTAAAGATATAACTAATAACTGAAAGAAATTAAAGAATTGGAAAGAATAGTATTCTTTATGAGTATTTAATTTAAAGTATTTATTTAAGTCTGTTATCTGACTCTGTGGAATATTGTAAAATACAGGTATCTTTCAATGTGCCAAAACAACAATAACAACAATTCCAAATCCAGATGAGTTAAGGACCGTTTTCTAATTTTGGAAAAACTAAATTTCTCCTAACTTTATTTTCTCAGGAAATGGAGTCTTTCCTATACAAATTTTATAAAGGTAAAGGCAATAATGTTCTTTTGAGCTTTTGGAGATAAGCATTAGATAGTAGCAAATAAAGTGAAGATTTATGCTAGAATCTAGGAGGTAGAGGTTGCAGTGAACTGAGATTGTGCCATTGCACTCCAGCTTGGGTGACAGGACAAGACTGTCTCAAAAAAAAAAAACGAAGATTTATATTTCATGAGATTTAAATTTATTAATACAGCACAGACATAGATTATAAGCAATAATTAAGCTTTTAATGGCCACATTAATGTCAGAAATTGAGGCTACATTTATTTTTCCCTTCAGCTTTTGTCTGCTTCCAATTCCTTTTGCTACCTATATTCCATATATAAACTGGTACTTTTTAACTCTGTATCCCCTCTCTCCCTCCCACCCCACAAGCCCATCTAAGTTTTGCTTTATAACTGTGCTTGGAGAATAGCAATAGGTAATTTTAATTAAAACAGTACAGAAATTTTCCATAGGGGACTACATTTAGTAGAATTGTTTTGGCTGTTTACTTTGAATATTGGATTAAGATTTATTTGTTTTCAAATTGCTAAACTGATATTAACTCTATTATTCTTAGCCTGAAATGTGCTCTCTACCGCATATTTCTTTTTTCTTTTTTTGAGATGGAGCCTCACACTGTTACCCAGGCTGGAGGGCAGTGGCGCGATCTTGGCTCACTGCAGCCTCTGCCTCCCAGGTTCACGTGATTCTCTTGCCTCAGCCTCCCGAGTAGCCGAGACTACAGGTGTGCACCACCACGCCCAGCTAATTTTTGTGTTTTTAGTAGAGACAGGGTTTCACCATGTTGGCCAGGCTGCTCTTGAACTCCTGACCTCAAGTGATCCTCCTGCTCAGCCTCCCAAAGTGCTGGGAATACAGGCATGAGCCACCATGCCTGGCCTCTACTGGATGTTTCTATGTAAGTCTCTTACCTGACACATTTGAAACCACCTCATCTTTGTCTTAAAATCAGAACTTCTGTGGACTTACCTCCTTTTTTATTCACTAAGGCTCACTCTATGGAGCTATTTTTTACCCACCACTTCCTTTTTTTTTTCATCCTTATGTGTATGATCAACTATTGTCAAGTTTTTCTTTACAGTGTTTTTGTATTGTTCTCATCCATTTTTACTTCCTACCTAATCTCTTCTTGATGCTAATTCTGTCCTATTCTATTTCAGCTGTTCTCTGAGTTGCCTGCTTCTGATTATTTTCCAGTTACATTTATGCTGCACGTTACCTTTAGATTTATTTGTCTATGTTCTTGTTCTCTCAGTTCAGAAGCTTTGCAGGTGTAAACATTTCCTAGAGTGTGACGTCCAGCTTCCTTAGGCTTTAAGAAGTGTTTACAATTTATATTTGAAATTTCTTTCCCATCCTTACTCGTACATGTGTGTCTTCACAGGTAGACTGAGCATAAAGTCTTTGGCTTCTCTCTCTTTATGTTCGTGCTTCGTGTAGCACCTTGCATGCTGTGCACCCTTGGAGACTGTGTTAAAGAAGAGAATCTCTTTTTAAAGAAAATATTTAAATTGATGCGTATTAGTTGTACATGTTTATGTGGTACGTGTGATATTTGATACATGCATACAGTGTGTCATGATCCAATCAGAGTAGCATATTCATTGTCTCAAACATGTATCATTTCTTTGTGTTGGGAACACTTTAGCTCTTCTATTTTGAAATATATATTATTAACTGTAGTTACACTATTGTGCTATTGAATACTAAAACTTATTCTTTCTATCTAACTTTATGTTTGTACCCATTAACCAGCCTCTCTTCATCTGCCTGTCCCCTAGCCTTCCCAGCCTCTGGTTACTATCCTTCTACTCACTACCTCCATGAGATCAGCATTCCTAGCTCTTGTAATCTCTGTTACGTGTACATTTCTGTTTTTCTGCCTGCCTGCACTTCTTTCTGTGTGTCTGGCAGCCTGTCTGTCTGCCTGCTTATGCCCATTTATTTACTGTGACTTCATGTTCTGCATTTCCCATTTGAGGAAAATTGGTCTGATGTCTACTGGCTACTTCAATTTGATTCCCCCCCCCCTTTTTTTTTGGTGAGCACATAAACAATTTTTTTTGTTTTTCAATTTTTACTTTTCTTCTAAAATTTAAAGACTTCTACAACCAGTCTTTTTTTTTTTTTTTTTTTTTTTTTTTTGCAGAATATCATTGCATTGCTTCCTTGAGTCCCTTATAGCATGGGAGCTCTCTGCATGTTGTATCTCAAAGGAAATTATCCTTGTAGTGTATACAGTATTTTTAAAGTGTTTCCGTGGAAAGCAGATGGACTCTTTATTTTGTATATCTCTGTATTTCTGATTATCCATGCAATTGAAGTGATTAATTAATGTAGATAATGGCAAGATTGTCACAGAACCATTGACTTTTACATTCAGGTCACTTATTCGTAATACTCTTTTGGCAGTTAACTGCCACCAAGTGGTGGTTGTATGCCATAGCTCTGTAACATGAACAGTGTTTCCAATATACCGTCCACCGCAAAACCTGTAAGTTTCTATACGTTAATATCCAGCATCTTAATGGAAAATTACACTTAGCATTATATAGTGGATTGAAAACCAGTATTTTTCAGGAAACATTAAAAAAGTAAACTTTTTTTCTGTATTTTTTGTTTGTTGTTTGTTGTTTTTTTTGTTGTTTTTGTTTCTTTTTCTTTGCTTTTTTTTAATTTGGCTTTTTTTTCATATTTTTTAAAAAGTAAACATTTTGTGTTTCAAAGATTGCTGTCAAGAAAGTGAAAGGAAACCAGAGAATGGGAAGAAATATTTGCCAATCTTATATCTGATAAAAGACATATCTAGAACATATAAAGAATTCTTACGGCTCAATAATAAGAAAAATGATCTAATTTAGAAACAAACAAAGGATCTGAATAGACTTATTCCAAGGAAGATATACAAATGGCCAACACGCACATGAAAAGATGCCTGACATCATTAGTCATCAAGGAAATGCAAATCAAAACCCAAATGAGATACCACCTCACATCCTCTAAGATGGCTAGAGTAAAAAATTCAGATACTAGCAAGTGTTGGGGTGGATGTGGAGAAAGCAGAACCCTCATATACCGCTGGTGGGGATGCAAAATTGTGCAGTAAATTTGGAAAACAGTCTGGCAATTCCTCAAATTGTTAAAAATAGAGTTACCATTTGACCCAGCTATTTCCACTCCTAGGTATATATACTCAAGAGAAATGAAGATATATGTCCAAACAAAATTTATATTCAAATGTTCATAGCTGTGTTACTCATAATAGCCCAAAGGTAGAAACAACCCAAACATCCAGTAATGGATGGATGAATGGAAAAAACAATGGATAAAGAATATGTTCCATTCATATAGTGGAAAATTACTTGGTCATAAAAAGGAATGATGTATTGATACATGCTGTGACATTGCTGAACCTTGAAAATATTAAGCTAAATGAAGGAAAGCAGACACAGAAGAACACATATTATGGTTCCATTCATATGAAATGTCCAGAACAGGCACATCTATAGAGATACAGAATATATTAGTGGATGCTGGAGATTAGGGCAATAGGGGAGACTTACCAAAGTGTAGGGTTTCTTTTTAGGATGATGAAAATATTCTAAAATTGGTCATGATGGTTGCACAACTCTGTGAATATACTAAAACCATTAATTGTACAATTTAAATGTATTAATTTTATGGTATGTGAGTTATATTTCAATAAGGTGTTACCCCCCAAAATAGACATTAAGGTGTAATTTATTATCCCATCAATGTAATATTTGTCTTGATTAGGATGTTCACTTTTTTATGAGCTGTAACTTACAACAAAATTTATTTTATACTCTGTCCTCACTTCTGGATATGTTCATTTTGTTCATGTGCTACAGGCCAGTGGTTCTCAAATTTAGCATGCATCAGAATTAACTGGAGGGCCCTAGCCCAGTGTTTTGGATTCAGTGGGTCTTGGACAGGATTTAAGAATTAACATTCCCCAGCTACTCTGGAGGCTGAGGCAGGAAAATGGCGTGAATCCGGGAGGCGGAGCTTGCAGTGAGCCGAGATCTTGCCACTGCAGTCCAGCCTGGGCGAAAGAGCCAGACTCCGTCTCAAAAAAAAAAAAAGAATTAACATTCCTAGCAGGTCTGTCTTACTTCCTTCTCTTCCTTCCCCCCTCCCTTCTCCCCATCCCTTCCCCACTTCCCTCATCTCCACTCCCCTGCCCTCCGCTGCCCTCCCCTCCGCTCTCTCCCTCCTTTCCTTCCTTCTTCCCCCACGTTTTGTTTTCTCTCTTTCTTTCTGTCTTTCTTTCTGTCTGTCTGTCTGTCTGTCTGTCTGTCTTTTCTTTCTTTCTCTTTCTTTCTTTCTTCTTTCTCTGTCTGTCTCTGTCTCTGTCTCTCTTTATTTCTCTCTTTCTCGCTTCTGTCTTCTTTTCTCCTCTTTTTTCTTTTCTTTCTCCCCTCCCTCCTTTCCCTGCCTCTGGTCTGTTTTGAGAACCAGTGGCTTAAGTCTTGTGGGACCATTTTTGTTTTAGCACAACTTTTATTAGATTCTGAGATAATGGCCTTCATAGATTTAGACTTCAGCCCTACTAAAATCTCATATAGCATCAATTCTTATATTTTACCAGTGAGAACATAGCTTTTTAATATTATATTTCCTTTTGTGAATACTTCCCTCCTCTTCTCTGTGTAATAAGTTTGATGTTTAAGTGAAAGCTTTTGTTTACTGAGTTTTAATTTTGATTAACGTTTACAGCAACTACTTCTTTGAAAATATGCCCTTAGAAAGCTTAGAAATTCTGTAATACTATAGAATGTAATACTATAGAAATTAAATATTTTGAACAGAAAAAAGTTTATTTCTTTAAAAAGTGATACATTTATGAAGCTAGGCAAAAATGTCAGTTGTTACCATATTTTGGTGTACTTCACTGTTTTTAGTACTCATTATTTTAATTCCCAGATCAAAGAGGAATCTTTATTTTAATTAGAACACTCTTGTTTACAGTATTTTTACTAGGGTAAGCTTTATGTGGAAGAGTGTGACAAGCATTCATTATTAGCATTAAATTCTTAATTAAGGACACTGCTTTCTGAAGAAATTTGTCTTCTTGATTTAAAGCAAACAAGCAAAGTGTTTAGTGAACAGGAAATATCCTTAGGATTATGTCACTAGAAAGTTCTTAAGCCTCTGTCCAATGTTGCAAATTAATAATGTTCAAAATGCTTATTAAAAAATGAATGAGCTCCATGAGCTGAGGAGCTAGCAGATTGCTGGGATTACAAAGACAACAGACAGGACCGTTTCCTTAGCAGGATTTACAATCTGTTAGTGTGTGTTGTAAATCAATCAGTGAGGATTTATGTAGCATCTGGGATTTTACCAATGTACTGTGCAGGATACTTGAAAGGGAATTTGAGAGGCAGATAAGGAAGGCTGTGCCCTTGAGAGTTTTTAACCTGTACTGAAGGTGAAACCCAGCACAAGAAATAACCACCTGTATGCATGTAGTATTTTGTGTGGTGGGGAGTATATGCATGCTGCTGGAATTCTAAAAGGGATTTTAGGGATTGAGCAGAGATCTGCGTGGATGCACACACGTCAGGAGTTGGCTGAAAAACTGCTGCAGGCAAAAATGCCATCGCTGATAATAAATTGTAAGGAGATCAAAAGTGATGTTTCAAAAAGGAAAAAAAAAAAAACACCAGGGCATAGAATTCTTTCTTTATTACGCTGGTGTGGAAGGGAACAGCTGTTATCTTTCAAACTGAAGAATCCTGACTGACGCTGACCAGTTTAGTGCCTCTCTCTTCTACTGTATTATAGAGGATGTTTTTTCTTGAGCTTTGGCTGGCATGACAGTGTTCGAGGATCCTTCTGGAAAAGTAGAAGAACCTGGAAGCCAAAAACCCAGCCAGGTTATACTTAAAATATTTCACAATGTTGAAGTGAAGTATGCCACTAGGATTAAGAATTCTACTTTATAAGCAGAGGCAGAAATGTAATGAAAAAGATCGTAATATAGAGAATATTAGAAGCAACCTACTACCTTGGACTTATCTGCCCCATTTGAGTGTTAGAACAGTCTCAAGTCCTAATAACCCTGGAAAATTTGATGTCAAACATCCATTTTTAGCCAAAGAATTGGATTGTCTGTCCTTCATATAACAGTAACAGTTACATTGGAAGACTTGTATGGAGAATGTCATGTAGCACAGTTAGGCACTATCTGCTGAAAACACTTTGAATTTAACCTAAAACTTTTTTACTCATTATAGTTGTTTTATGTATGTGTATTGAATTGCAGTCAGATATTGTAATTATTATATCAATATAGTCTTGCCTAGGCCTTATGACTTTTAATTAATGAGAACATGCTTCCTTGACTTAGCCAGATTTTTAAATTGAGGAGAGATGCTTGCTAGGGTGAATTAGCCAACAGTTTATAAATATGATGGATAGATAATACCTATTCACATTTTTTACCTTATTGCAGAAATAATTTAATAAGGAAATGAATCAGTCAATTTAAACTGTTTTGTAACACTGCTGATTTAAATGTCTTCAAAATATTTTCCTCATCTGTAAAGACTGTGTGATTGTATCAGACCGTTATATCACGTGTGGAAATATTTCCAAATATATAAAAATACATAAATGTAAAAAAGAAAAACACAAATTTTTGAAGGCAATCAGGATATATATGAATGTAGGATTAGGGAGGATCTTTCTCATCTAGGATTGGAAACCTAGAAGTTTAAAAGCTAGGAGCATTTGACTGTATAAAAGTTAGTAGCTGGGTGTGGTGGAACACAACTGTAGTCCCAGCTACTTGAGAGGTTGAGGTGGGAGGATCATTTGATCCCAGGAGGTGGAGGCTGCAGGGAGCCATGATTACAGCACTACACTCTAGCCTGGGTGACAGCGAGACCCTATCTCAAAAAAAAAGGTACATTTTCGTTGGCATAAAATACCAGAATCAGTGTTAGTAGAAAAACAGTAGATATGGAATTATAAGTATAAATAAAGTAAATGCCCAATCGTCACTGAATAGTTATATATTGTGGCATATAAGTGTCAAAGAATATTATGCCATTTTGAAAAACAAGAATTAGAGCTGCACTCATTGCCTTGGAATTTCAGTGAGGTATTGAGTGAGGAGAAAAGTAGGCTGCAGAAAAGTTCCCATTATTTGATATGATTTTAATAAAATAAGTGAAGTAAACAAATCCACATGTACATATTTAGTGTGTATGGGTGAAAATTTGTCTCTGTATAAACATGGAGAAACAGGGATCCTATGACGTGTCTCTTAGACCGGGGTTGTGGAAGGGAATAAGGTGTGAGCATAGAGAAGAGAGAGGCAGAGAGCAAGCGAAAAAGAAAAACTGCAAAAATAGCATCAATAAAAGCCTTTATGATATGAACACATTTATACGTATAAGATTTGAGGTAATTATATAAACTGTGTATGTGTAGTTAAAATTGAAGACAATTAAAAACAATGTGAAAGAGTGGGAGCTGATATGTGTACAAACAGAAGTGACTGTAGACATCTTCTTTGGTTATAGGCAGAACTATAATAAGGTTTTGAGAAATACATATTTGATAACTATAGAAAAGCTTTTCTCACGACTGTTTTTTGTCTAATGGTTAGTAAACCTTTTTACATTGCAATCTTCTGTGTTGCTCTGAATCGCCAATTTATTTGAGAAAAATCACATTCAGAAATGCTTAATAGATAGAGTATTCAATTATTATTTCAATAAACATATGGATAACACTTATGTATGACATAGATAGGCCCTGCATACAGTGGACACAGAGGCAAGGTATATAATTTGCCTGAGGGAGATCAGGGAAGGCTTCCAGGAGGATTCAGAGAATGCATGCTAGGTGGGAGGCAGCAAGAAAGAAAGTACAGAGTGGAGAAAGAGTATATATTTCTGTTTTAAATGCAATGGAACAAAACAACAAAGCCATAGATTGTAAATGGAAATTAATTGCTGCATTTTATTGAGTCTAAGAGACTCTATCAGTTTTATGATGCATAAGTATTTTATGTACCACAGGAAAGAAAAACTTGCTTATTAAACTATTTTATATATATGTAAATATATATGTATATACATATAAACTATTTTATATATGTAAATATATATGTATATATATAGTTTAATAAGCAAGTTTTTCTTACATATGTATATATATTCATATACGTGTGTGTGTGTGTGAATGTGTGTGTGTGTGTGTGTATATGTATATATAAATTTTTTTTTTTTTTTTTTTTTGGTGAGACAGAGCTTCACTCTTATTGTCCAGGCTGGAGGGTAATGGAACCACCTTGGCTCACTGCAACCTCCACCTCCCAGGTTCAAGCGATTCTTCTGCCTCACCCTCCCGAGTAGCAAGCGATTCTTCTGCCTCACCCTCCCGAGTAGCTGGGATTACAGGCATGCATCACCACTCTGGGCAAATTTTGTATTTTTAGTAGAGATGGGGTTTCTCCATGTTGGTCAGGCTGGTCTCGAACTCCTGACCTCAGGTGATCCACCCACCTCAGCCTCCCAAAGTGCTGGGATTAGAGGCGTGAGCCACTGTGCCCAGCCTATTTATTATATTAACAGTTATTATCTCACAGATTCTCTGGGGCAAGAATTCAAGAGCTAGTTATCAGGTGGTTCAGGCTTAGTATCTCTTATGAAATTGTAGTCAAGATGTTGGTTGGTGCTGTGGTCATCTGAAGGATTTCCTGGGGCTGGAGAATGTAGTATCAAGATGGTGTACTCACATTGTTGATGCTGATGGGAGAATCCCTTGTCCCCCATGGAGATGGTTGACTACTTTTACAGCATGGTGATTGTCTTTCCCTAGAGTAAATGCTCCAAGAGAACAAGTGAGAAAGATTCTGAAATGTCTTTTATGTCCTAGTTTCCAAAATCACATTTCATTACTTCTTTTTAAAAATTTTTTTTATTATACTTTAAGTTTTAGGGTACATGTGCATAACGTGCAGGTTAGTTATATATGTATACATGTGCCATGTTGGTGTGCTGCACCCATTAACTCATCATTTACATTAGGTATATTTCCTAATGCTGTCCCTCCCCCCTCCCCCCACCCCACAACAGTCCCCGGAGTGTGATGTTCCCCTTCCTGTGTCCATGTGTTCTCATTATTCAGTTCCCACCTATGAGTGAGAACATGCGGTGTTTGGTTTTCTGTCCTTGCGATAGTTTGCTCAGAATGATAGTTTCCAGCTTCCTCCATGTCCCTACAAAGCACATGAACTCATCCTTTTTTATGGTTGCATAGTATTCCATGGTGTATATGTGCCACATTTTCTTAATCCAGTCTATCATTGATGGACATTAGGGTTGGTTCCAAGTCTTTGCTATTGTGAATAGTGCCACAATAAACATACGTGTGCATGTGTCTTGATAGCAGCATGATTTATAATCCTTTGGATATATACCCCGTAATGGGATGGCTGGGTCAAATGGTATTTCTAGTTCTAAATCCCTGAGGAATCGCCACACTGACTTTCACACTGGTTGAACTAGTTTACAGTTGCACCAATAGTGTAAAAGTGTTCCTGTTTCTCCACATATTTGTTAGAAGTGAGCCACTAAGTCAAGCCAGCTTTCAAGGGTAAGAAGATTAGACTCTACCCTTCTACGTGTCAAACGAGGAAAAACAAGGAACTTGTGGACATATTTGAAACCACAGCGTTCTTAAAGATATAAGTGAAAAAAATGGTCAAGGATATTTTTTAAAACTTTGCGTTTATTGTCTAACTCTTCTGAATCACTTTGCAAGAGAGTTGTTGATGTTCATGTTTTTCAACATAATATTGTCTTCTGTGCCACACTAATAACATTGGTGATGAAGCATTTTTAAACGAATGATAGAGTATTGACTTCCAGACCTTCCTTAAAGCTGCTGTCATCAAAGATGCATGTTTCAATGCTAGTGTTTTCATAATCTTACCGTATGAGTCTAGAAAGGATTCAGTGAAATATGAATATTCATTTACCTTCCTAAGATGGTTCTCAAATGGCTTATTGATTGAAATGTTGAAAAGTTTTCTGGCCCAGATATGTCACCCAGTTTTTGCATATATGGATAATGACACTATATCATGATTGTCATCAGGTCAGCAAATGTTTTTGAGACATACCCTATTTTCAGATTGTTAAAATATAAAAAGAACATGCGGCCGGGCGCGGTGGCTCACACTTGTAATCCCAGCACTTTGGGAGGCCGAGGCGGGCGGATCACGAGGTCAGGAGATCGAGACCACGATGAAACCCCGTCTCTACTAAAAATACAAAAAAATTAGCTGGGCTTGGTGGCGGGCGCCTGTAGTCCCAGCTACTGGGAGAGGCTGAGGCAGGAGAATGGCGTGAACCCAGGAGGTGGAGCTTGCAGTGAGCCGAGGTTGTGTCACTGCATTCCAGCCTGGGCGACAGAGCGAGACTCCGTCTCAAAAAAAAAAGAACATGCTTATTATTACGCAATGATGTAGATAGCTATTCTTTCTGTTGGCTCAATACTGCCCCTTTGTTGGCAAAAATACCTCTTCTCTCTCATTCTAACCATGTAGTTCTAGTGGAAGCTGCCAGTCATCAGAGTCCAGACACTGGCTGCAGTGGTGGATTCCCTGAGCTATATCCAGGTCGATGGTCCCCCTGGCCACTGAGATTTGCTCAGGGATGGACACATGACTCAGTCCTATCTGTGTTCTTTGGATTTTATTTTTAAACTGGAACTAGCCAGGTAAAGTGCTTTTCTGACATTGTTTAAGAAATATGAAAGAAATTTCAGTTTCCTTTGCAGACATGTGTTCTGGCTTGGAGTGACAGGGGCAGAACCTGCAGAAAGCCATGATGCTAACAAGGACTTTTATAAATAAATTTACCTGCTTTGCTTAAGGTAGTTCAAGTTGGGATCCTGTTCTGACCCATTAAAATTCGTGAACTATAATTTCATTATCTATGTGTTTTGTGTTTGTATAAAATAAAACATAAAAGTCACATCAGCCTTGAGGGCTGATGTGATTTTTATTTTATGACTTTGTCGCCAACCCTATTTTTTCC
The DNA here is from genome assembly GCF_009828535.3 of Hylobates moloch. Lineage (NCBI taxonomy): Eukaryota > Metazoa > Chordata > Mammalia > Primates > Hylobatidae > Hylobates > Hylobates moloch. Next base: position 225,497,965 of record NW_026652276.1, on the reverse strand, counting down.
ATTAGCTTTTGTTTTCTTTAACTGAAGATACTACTGTGGTTTTCAAAAGCATCACTCTTGTAGTTGGGAAATAAATAACCTTTTATTAATAATATAACTTTTAGTCTAGGCGTGGTGGTTCACAGCTATAATCTGAGCATTTTGGGAGGCCTGGGCAGAAGGATCAGTTGAGCCCAGGAGTTCAGGACCAGCCTAGGTAACAGGGTGAGATCCTATCTCTGCAAAAAAAAATTTAAAAATGAACTGAGCATGGTGTTCTGTTCCTGTAGTGTCAGCTACTCGGGAGGCTGAGGTGGGAGGATCACTTGAACCCAGGAGGTTGAGGCTGCAGTGAGCCATTACGGTACCACTGCACTCCAGCTTGGGCGATAGAGACTCTGTCTCAAAAAATATATGTGTATATATGTATATAACACTGTGAGATTCACCAATAAGTGACTTTTTGATGCATAATTAATACAAAGGGAAGATAACTAGGAACTTGTTAGATATCCAAAATGTTTCTTCAGGAAAATAACAGACTTTAGAAATTGCCTAATGTTGTTCCTACGGTTTACCTTTGGCTTTGACAAAATTTATTTGACTAAGAAGTAGTATCAATTTGTAATGAAGAAAATTGAAGTCTTAGCAATACCAGAAGTGTGAAGTACTGAACAATTCAATTTATACGTGGGACATTTGTTACACCAGGCTTCATGCCACTGAATATGGCTGCTCAAGAGAATAGTCACGTTAGATGTAAATTTTAATAGTAATATTTATATATTGTTTTTACAAAGTTTACTTGAACATTAAAAACTAGACATTGCTGAAAAATTACTGTTTTTTAGGTCTTTTTTGATTTCTTTCATCAGTATTTTGGTAGCTTTTACCATATATTTTTAAAAGTACCGAGTTTTTAATGTGTAATTTTCAATGTTTAGATAAACTCTGTGTAAACAGTATATAAATACTATTGAAATTTGTACCTAACATGACTCAGCATTTTGGTAATTTTTACCATATATTTTTAAAAAATGGTGTTTAAAATAGTATTTAAAAAAATATATGGTAAAAATTACCAAAATGCTGATGAACGATGGTATTTTAAATACCATAAAATGATATTTAAAAAATATAGTACATATATTTTAATGTTTTTGCATAAGTATTCTTTTTCTTTAAAGTGATTATAAATGACATTGTTTTTTAAATTTTGTTTTCCACATGTTCATTATTGGTAGATAGAAATGTGATTGATTTTTGTATGGGGGTAAAGAGATCCTAATTTGAAAATTAACACTATTTGTTCCCATAGAAATAATGAACCACACAAAAGGCAATGTTCTTATTTAGGCAAAATCTTCAATGTTTTTGGTAACTTTTTTTTAGGTTTTATATAATGTTCAGCTATAGCATACAAATTATTTAAAATATAACTATTTTAGGAGAAAATTTTTGAAAGAAATATTCACCAAGAGAAAATAATTTTATAAGGAACTGAACGATCCATGATACATAATTTTTGGAATATATTGATAATTCAATATGCAGAAAGAATTGTTTAAGTTTAATTTTTTTTTTTTTTTTTTTTTTTTTGAGACGGAGTCTCGCTCTGTCGCCCAGGCTGGAGTGCAGTGGCTCAATCTCGGCTCATTGCAAGCTCCGCCTCCCGTATTCACGCCATTCTCCTGCCTCAGCCTCCCAAGTAGCTGGGACTACAGGCACCTGCCGCCACGCCCGGCTAATTTTTTGTATTTTTAGTAGAGATGGGGTTTCACTGTGTTAGCCAGGATGGTCTTATCTCCTGACCTCGTGATCCACCCACCTCGGCCTCCCAAAGTGCTGGGATTACAGGCGTGAGCCACCGTGCCCGGCAGTTTAATTTTTTTTTAAGACTAAATTAGTTTTGATTATCTGCTTAGTTTTCAAAAGTCAGCTTGATGGCCTTGCCTCTAAAAATCACTCAGTGTGTCTCCTTCTAAATAGACATATATTAAACATAATGATTTGGACATCTAATTAATGACATTTAAAATGAGTTATACATATTATCTTTGCTCATTCAATCATCTATTTAAAAATATAAGGTAAATTTAGTAGTCAGCACACACATTCATATTTGAAGTCTTACAGTAGATTTATGTGTTATTTTCTCAGTAACCTAAGGTTTGCTAGTAACTTTGTTATCCTCTGATAAAACCTGCCTTTATTAGTTAATGTTGACTTTGCTGCCTTCACACAATATTCACTACCACTCTTTATGGGTTGCGGAGTTACGACCATCATAAATAAAGACAGCATGAAGAGAAGGAAGAGATAGAATAGACAATTTATTTTCATGCATTTTTGGCTACCATCTAAATCACACTTGTCAGAGGAAAGTGGAGTTTAATGATCATCCTTAACAAGTTTAGGGAAAAAATGTGCATTTTTACTCCTTCCATGTTGTGTTTTATGGTTATATCACATTTGGTTCAGAATAATGATGATTCAATAATGACATTTTATTATTCAAGCTTGATGAATAGGATTGGGAAGGGTTCTTTATTTTATCCTTCCAGTTCCCGGTAACTAACAGTTTGACAAGAGTAAGAGACACTGACTGATGCTGTACAGAGACTGTTTAATGTTTTTTAACGAAGTGCTGGAGTTAAAATGGAAATATCTCTAGCCTAATTCAGACCCTGGCAGGTAAGGCTTGTTCCTTCTAGTGTGTTTATTGGAGCTCTGTCCAGCTTCATTTCACATGTGTGTTTTGGGGATTAGATATGCAAATACATATGTGTATATTAATATAAAACATATATAAACATATGTTTGTATGTATTCAAAAACCTTTTACAGTGCTTTAATTTTGTTTTATCAGCAAAATTCTTTTCCTCAAGTGAAATCATAGATAAGAAATCCTCTGGAGTTTCCAGGACAGAAAACATACAAATGGAGCTCCTCTGGCTGCCAGGCTTCCTTACTGCTCTGCTGCACCCTCTGCTGATTTGTTCCAGTGCGTGCAAATAGTGAGGATTCTTGCTAATCCCTCCTTTGCTATTCCTTAGATTTATTTCTTCCCTATGTAGTGCGCAAGTCAGTAACTACCCTTTGATTACAAGGAAGTTTTAAAATGGCCCAATGACATATTTTAACCAGTATGGATGGAATGAGCCCATAGTTCCTTTATGTTGTTTAGTTCATGAACTGATATCACTGTAAGCCAGAGACTGTTTAGAGGGAAAGATCATTTTTAAAGAAGTGAGAATTTTAATATATACATTGGAAATGGAATCAATCCAAAGTAAATATACAGAGTTCCATTATGCCTCTAATTTTGGTATTAGCCAGTTTCCTTACATTGCCTGTATAGAGTGACAAAAGTGAGAGATGGCCAAATTGAATTGTTCTGTTATTTAACATTAGGGAATTACACATTACTGTGCTAGTAACTTTTATAGGATATTTATGTATATATGTATGTATTTATGTTAGAGACAGGGTCATGCTCTTGCTGAGGCTGGAGTGCAGTGGTGTGATCATGGTTCAGCGCAGCTTTGAACTTCTAGGCTCAAGTGATCCTCACTCTGTAGCCTCCCAAGTAGCTAGGACCTACAACTGGTGTGCACCAATATGTGTGGCTAATTTTTAAATTTTAATTTTTGTAGCGATGGAGTCTTGCTTTGTGGCCCAGGTTGGTCTCCACCTCCTGTCTTCAAGTGATCTTCCTGCTTCAGCCTCCCAGTGCTGGCGTTACAGGTGTGAGCCACTGTGGCAGGCCTGAAATCAGGAATAAAAAATGCAGCACAACTAGAATTTTTTTTCAATCATATGAGGTTTGAACAATTATTCTTGGCTTAAAACTTTTAAATGATTTTTTATGTAGATAAAATTATGATCATTTCCCCTTTGACAATTGGAGTAAAATATTCTGCAATTGGAATGTCATGCTAATGAGGCTTGTCTTTTGGCCAAAATAGGATATAATGAAACATGCTTTATGCTTCAACAGACTGTGGACAGTTGTCTCTCCATCATCCTTCTGAAGGGGCCACTCTTGGCATCCTGGAAGCATGTTAATGCCAAATGTCCTTGATATGTCATTTTTTGTTTGTTTGTTTGTTTGTTTGTTTTGAGACGGAGTTTCACTCTTGTTGCCCAGGCTAGGGTGCAATGGCACGATCTTGGCTCACCGCAACCTCCGCCTCCCAGGTTCAAGCGATTCTCCTGCCTCAGCCTCCCGAGTAGCAGGGATTACAGGCATGTGCCACCACGCCTGGCTAATTTTGTATTTTTAGTAGAGATGAGGTTTCTCCATATTGGTCAGGCTGGTCGTGAGCTCCCGACCTCAGGTGATCTGCCTGCCTCAGCCTCCCAAAGTGCTGGGATTACAAGTGTGAACCACTGCGCCTGGCCTGATATGTGATTTATAATCATTTGAACAAAACTGTTATTCTGGGATCAAAAGATTTTATTATCTTTTTAAGTGTTATAATAAAGAAGATGTAGTTATCACTGCTGCAATACTAGTGGGATTTGTACACACTGGTGTATAGCTTGGCATAAAATTTGAGTTTATAATGGAAATAAATATTTAAAAAGTTAAAACTTAGAAGTTAAGTGGTAGTGAGTTTTTATAATGAAATCTTTTAGACATTTAGAGAATAGCACCACATCCCCATTGAAAATTTAAGTGAAAGAGAGGGAGAGTGTGTGTGTGTGTGTGTGTGTGTGCGCGCGCGCGCGCGCGCGTGCGCACATATGCCTTCCTGTTTTTTTACAATAGAGTCTCTTTTCTTAAGTTATAAATAGAAACAATAAAAATATCTTATTAGATTACCGTGAGGATAAAATAATATCTAAACTGGAAGGTTGTAATTACTTGATAAATGGTAGCCATTATTAGAATTGCTATTATTAAGAACAATGTACAGTTTCTATCTTTTCAGCATCTTAGGGAATTTCATAAATGTCGTATACCTATGGTCCCATGAACTTATCCTCCTTGTTATGTTTAAGGACTATAATTAGATTATTTCCTTAACTTGATTCAGTATTACATTTGTTCTTTCTTAAGAGCAAAACCGAGAGAAAAACACAAATTTAAAAATAATTTTATCGAAATTGCAAATGCAATTTAAGAACTTCGACAAAACAATAAAAAAGAAGCACCCAGGGGAAATAATAATAATGTCTATAATTATACTATCCAGAAATATCCCCCGCTAACACCTTGGACCATTTCTTTCTAGTTTTGTTTGCATAGGCATGTGATCTTATTTACTAAAATGGATTCATATTGTAGATACAGTAGCATTTCAGATGTTTGATGATGATGACGGTGTTGATGGTGGCAGTGACAATGATAGCTAACAATTTATCATGTTACTATGTGTCAGTCACTGTTCTGAGACCTTTTCATAGATTGACTCATTTAACTCTTATCCTGAGAAGCAGGTGCTCTTATTATCTTCATGTAACAGATGAGGAAATTGAGATTCAGATAGATTAATGATTTGCTCAAGATCGCATAGCAAGTCACATGTGCTCAAGGTCACACAGCCAGTGGCAGAGTTGGGCTTAACCCCTAATTTATATGTATATCTGCTCAACTAAACTTTCTATTAAGTCATTAGTGATTCGTCTCTTTTTATCGTATGAAGTTAATGATTACAACATATAATAGAATCTAGTAATTTGTTTTAGAAAATGCCCTCTTTCAAACACTGTTAGTGTTTAACAAAAGTTAAAAAAAAAAAACACAAAACTTACTAGGGGATGGGCACAGTGGTCACGCCTGTAATCCCGGCACTTTGGGAGGCCTAGTGGGTGGATCACCTAAGGTTGGGAGTTTGAGACCAGCCTGGCCAACGTGGTGAAACCCTGTCTCTGCTTAAAAAAAAAAAAAAAAAAAAAATTGGTGGGTGTAGTGGTGCGCGACTGTAATCCCAGCTACTCAGTTGCAGTGAGCTGAGATCATGCCATTGCACTCTAGCCTGGGCAAAAAGAGTGAAACTCCATCTCAAAACAAAACAAAACAAACAAAAGAAACCCCACACATCTTACTAGGGAAAACAGTGAGACTATAAACTTTTATCTAGTTATATTGTTTGTAATGTGACAAAACATTTTTTCAGGCTTTGAGTCTTTGGATCTTCGTGCTTAAATTTGCAGCAGTGGTTACACGCTTGGGATCCAACACATTCAGCATCCCTAAGAGCTTAAACATATGCTCTGCGTCCCAAAACAGTTCCAGGAAAACAAATGCCTTAAGGTCTCTTGTGTTTTAGATTATCTCAGGGTCTCAGTTAACCATTTACACTTTATTAAAGATAATTTACTGAGTCTTAACTAAAGTTTAAGATGAACCACAGCTTAAGATTAATAATATTTGATGTTCATGCAGTCAATTATATGTCACATTTTTATTAGGATGCAATGACCAACGGTAAAATACTTAGTTAATATTTAAAACATTGGTTAATATTTATTCAATTACTGAGTTAATATCCACTAATGTTAAAATGTCAGTTAATATTTAGAGAATATTTACAGCTTGCCCAAGGTGTAAACTTTGATAAATATATTTGACCCACAGTACTGTGCATTTTGTGTACTGCTTGACTACAACATCGTTTGCTTTGGTATGTCGTGTTTATATTATTCTATGAATACCTTTTAAAAAACATAGCATTTGAATCATTTTTTATGTTTATTCTTGACATCATCTAAAGCACACAGGCTTATGGAAGGGCAGGGTAGAATGAGGTAGGGTTTTTCAGTTCGTTTTTAAATGTTTTTTGTAGTTATGTTTAATGATGGTATAGTGTGTTAGACTTGCCTTTTTTTAGTAAAAATTAGTTACAAATTTCATTGTCAAAGTTCACAATCTTTTTCCTTAGAAGGGAGTGCTCAGTGAATAGTTAGATCCGTGTGAATACATAAAAGTAGTGAGCACGTTTTTGTTTTTTTTGGTTTTTTTTTATTTTTATTTATTTATTTATTTTTTTATTTATTTTATTTTTTTTATTATACTTTAGGGTTTTAGGGTACATGTGCACAATGTGCAGGTTTGTTACATATGTATCCATGTGCCATGTTGATTTCCTGCACCCATTAACTCGTCATTTAGCATTAGGTGTATCTCCTAATGCTGTCCCTCCCCCCTCCCCCCACCCCACAACAGTCCCCGGAGTGTGATGTTCCCCTTCCTGTGTCCATGAGTTCTCATTGTTCAATTCCCACCTATGAGTGAGAACATGCGGTGTTTGGTTTTTTGTCCTTGCGATAGTTTACTGAGAATGATGTTTTCCAGTTTTTAAATGGAGAGAATCGTTTAATGAGCCTCCATCTTCAGCATTTGCTAACTCATGGCCAATTTTGCTTGATATTACCCTTTTCTACTGAAGTATTTGCAAGCAAATGTGGGATATGTCATTTTAATCCATAAATAAGGAAATAATTGAAAAAATATTCCTAGTGTTTGTTTTATGTGGTTGCACTTAATATTATCATAATATACTTAAGCTTATTGTATTGAAAAATGCTGGAGGGCCTCATTTGGCATGCACGAATCAAGCCAGCTGCCCAAGAAAGATGTGAAAACAGATGGAATTTTTATGTGTTTTAGATGTTGTGATCATATGTGACACCAGTCCTTCATTCTGCTTTTCAGGATGGAAACATTGAGTCATCCTTGATGCTTCCTTTTTTTCCTTCTCCCCTTTTAGATATATCTTCAAACTTTATTGATTTTCATTCCTTAAATGTCTCTTTAATTCACTTTTAACTCTGTATCTCTATTGCCGCCACTTACTGATTATGATAAGTGTTGTCAGGCCAGGTGTGGTGGCTCATGCCTGTCATCCCAGCACTTTGGGAGGCTGAGGCGGGTGGATTACCTCGGGTCAGGAGTTCGAGACCAGCCTGAGGAATATGGTGAAACCCTGTCTCTACTAAAATTACAAAAATTAGTCAGGTGTGGTGGTGCATGCCTGTAATCCCAGCTACTTGGGGCTGAGGCATGAGAATTGCTTGAATCTGGGAGGCGGAGGTTGCAGTGAGCCAAGATCACGCCATTGCACTTCAGCCTGGATGACAGAGCAAGACTCTATCTAAAAAAAAAAAAAGAAAAAAAAAAAAGAAATTTAGGTGTCTTCAGTGATTTTTTTCTGATTACGTTTTCCTTCCTGTTGCGGTTAGGAAGGGCAATCTCTCGAAATCTGAAGATTTCGAGAGATTGCCCTTCCTAACTCTCACCATATCTTTGTAGTAAAGACAGTATTTAATTCATCCCATTTACATTTCTCTTCTTATATTCAGTTTATTCCTCAAGATGACCCTTTCATAACCACATCTTTTTCTGTTTACCAACATCAACCTTTAGGCTGCTGTCCTGAATGCCCTTTCTGTGTTTTGGGTCATACTCATTCTTGCCTCTGCTCTGCCTGCACTCTCCTCGGTTTATAAATCTGTCTTCTTTTTGATCTATAGTCTACCTTTCCATCAAAGTCCAGCATATTTTCTGCCTTTCCTGTCAAATCCATCTTGATAACTCCAAGCTACACGTATCTTTCCCTTTTCAGAATTTCTGCAAGTGTGAATAGTTGATGCTGTGAAATGGGATCTTTGGTTTTGCTTTTTTCTTGTGTTATCTTCCAGTTGTTGATGGATTTTTATGTCTAATTTGGATAAATACCTTCTTGGGTGCAGGGACTTTTCAAAATAAAGTTGGCCATCTTTTCCTTGTTGCATTTTCTTTTAATCATTATGCCAGTTAATACACCTTTCACTTCTTATACAGGTGAACAAAGAAGGAGAGTAGTTAATATCCTTACATAGTTCTCATCCTTATCCTCATCCTTATCACCATGCCTCTCCTATCAATGAAGGGGCTGGTGTTATGAGTGTTGTGAGTGGTGAGTGCTCCTCCTCAACCTTTACACCCAAGTCTTATTCAAGCAGAAGGAAAAATGGAGGCTCTGAGATTGATTAAACCCCTTTGAAAAGACTTTTTGTAATAATAGGCTCATTAAATGAGCAAATAAGCTTTAGATTTTCTGGCACAGGAAAAAAAGGGGAAGGAGGGGAAATGAAAAGTAAGGATAGCGCTGGGCATGGTGGCTCACACTTGTAATCCCAGCAGTTTGAGAGGCCGAGGTGAGCGGATCACAAGGTCAGGAGATCGAGACCATCCTGGGTAATAGGGTGAAACCCTGTCTCTTCTAAAAGTACAAAAAATTAACCGGGCATGGTGGCAGGCGGCGACAAAAAGGATATTGGGGAAAAAAAAAAAGGATAGTGTGTATAAAGTAGGTAAAGGTGGATAAAATAAATTTGTATAGAAAAAAAAGACTACAGGTGAGTGGTAAGAGCAGTTTTAAGTAGGGAGAGAAGAAGCCTGAGAGAAGAGTTAACGGATTTTAAAAAAAGGAAAGGAAAAGATATGTTGCAACTTTAATAATTAAAAAAAAAAAAAGGAGAGCCCAGAAGTTGGAGTGGAAAAGAAATGTACCCTTTGTTTTTGCTGTTAGGAATGGGACTAATATTTTAGATATTTAGATATTCTAATTCTCATATTGTTTAAAAGAGCGAAATATTATAAAGAATAAAGCTAATAAAAAGCTCTAAGAGGTCATTACCAGAAGTAACTCTTGGAAATTAAGAAGAGACTATACTTTTAAAAAGTTTTAAGCTGTTGGTAGTTGTGGTGATTTTGATAATTTTGCATTGCCTGCTGGTCATGCTATCCCATTGGTGATTCAGCTCACCTGGATCTCAAAACACTCTCAAACTAGATCGTGAACAAAAATAAACTTTTAGATGTTTAACCATTTTATTTTCTGGACCTGTGTCCACAAGCCACATGTGGCCATTTAAATTAATTGAAATTAAATAAATGTGGAAATTCAGTTAGTCATCTTAAGTCATCTTAAGTGCTCAATGGCCACATGTGGTTAGAGGTGCCTGTATTAGCACAGATGTTGAACATCTCCATCACCGTGGAGCATCCTATTGGGCAAGTCAAGACCATAACACTTAGAAGAATTTATAGATTTTAAATATGTTAAATGAACGATTTAATTTTGCTTTCGTGATTAGAATAAAATGTTTGTATTTTAAGTATACAAGTTGCTTTTAAAATAGGAAAAGAGCAGAATTGTTTTTAAAGTGATGCCTAGTTGCAAGTTTATCGACAGAATCTGTGAAATTGCTCGACTTTTTTTTTTTTTTTCCCTGGGTTTCTTTTGTAGATTCCTCAGAATCATCAAATAGAGTCTGAATATGCATATCTGTCCCCAGGCTTCCTCTGTTTTGATTTGTAACAGAATTTCAGGCACAGGAAAGATAAAAATTTGCTTTTTATTTATAATGAATTTGAAAGGTCTTTGTGCAACTCTCATGATTGGTGAAATGTTTTCTGTGATTATGTATTCTGAGAGTTCACATATTCTGGAATAGTGTTCCCCTGTTTTGCCTTATAAGATTCACACATGGCATGTGATTCCAAGGCTCTCACTCAGAACAATCCATCATCTCCAGTGGGGAGGGTCCTGAGGGTTGTCGTTTTAAAACTAGTGCCCCAGGAGATTCTCACCAGGCAAGTTTGCAGAACACCACTCTGACCATTGACATACTAAAGATGAACTTTGGCAGGCTCGCGATTGCTGAAAGACATTAAATTTGTGTTACCTGAGTAGGACTCTGCACTTATGTGACAGTAGAATGTGTTTACATATTTTGAGCAGTCAGAATTCTGACATTATTTGATAGTAGATGCAGGACTGTATCATTGAACTAGTAATGAAACAGTATTTTCTTACCTGTACATTTTCTTATTTTATTTTATTTTATTATTATTATACTTTAAGTTTTAGGGTACATGTGCACAATGTGCAGGTTTGTTACATATGTATACATGTGCCATGTTGGTGTGCTGCACCCATTAACTCATCATTTAGCATTAGGTATATCCCCTAATGCTATCCCTCCCCCATCCCCCCACCCCACAACAGTCCCCTGAGTGTGATGTTCCCCTTCCTGTGTCCATGTGTTCTCATTGTTCAATTCCCACCTATGAGTGAGAACATACGGTGTTTGGTTTTTTGTCCTTGCGATAGTTTACTGAGAATGATGTTTTCCAGTTTCATCCATGTCCCTACAAAGGACGTGAACTCATCATTTTTTATGGCTGCATAGTATTCCATGGTGTATATGTGCCACATTTTCTTAATCCAGTCTATCGTTGTTGGACATTTGGGTTGGTTCCAAGTCTTTGCTATTGTGAATAGTGCCGCAATAAACATACGTGTGCATGTGTCTTTATAGCAGCATGATTTATAGTCCTTTGGGTATATACCCAGTAATGGGATGGCTGGGTCAAATGGTATTTCTAGTTCTAGATCCCTGAGGAATCGTCACACTGACTTCCACAATGGTTGAACTAGTTTACAGTCCCACCAACAGTGTAAAAGTGTTCCTATTTCTCCACATCCTCTCCAGCACCTGTCATTTCCTGACTTTTTAATGATGGCCATACTAACTGGTGTGAGATGGTATGTCATTGTGGTTTTGATTTGCATTTCTCTGATGGCCAGTGATGATGAGCATTTTTTCATGTGTTTTTTGGCTGCATAAATGTGTTCTTTTGAGAAGTGTCTGTTCATGTCCTTCGCCCACTTCTTGATGCGGTTGTTTGTTTTTTTCTTGTAAATTTGTTTGAGTTCATTGTAGATTCTGGATATTAGCCCTTTATCAGATGAGTAGGTTGCAAAAATTTTCTCCCATTTTGTAGGTTGCCTGTTCACTCTGATGGTAGTTACTTTTGCTGTGCAGAAGCTCTTTAGTTTAATTAGATCCCATTTGTCAATTTTGGCTTTTGTTGCCATTGCTTTTGGTGTTTTAGACATGAAGTCCTTGCCCACACCTATGTCTTGAAAGGTAATGCCTAGGTTTTCTTCTAGGTTTTTTATGGTTTTAGGTCTAACATGTAAGTCTTTAATCTATCTTGAATTAATTTTTGTATAAGGTATAAGGAAGGGATCCAGTTTCAGCTTTCTACATATGGCTAGCCAGTTTTCCCAGCACGACTTATTGAATAGGGAATCCTTTCCCCATTTCTTGTTTTTGTCAGGTTTGTCAAAGATCAGATAATTGTAGCTATGCGGCATCATTTCTGAGGGCTCTGTTCTGTTCCATTGATCTGTGTCTCTGTTGTGGTACCAGTACCATGCTGTTTTGGTTACTTTAGCCTCATAGTATAGTTTGAAGTCAGGTAGGGTGATGCCTCCAGCTTTGTTCTTTTGGCTTAGGATTGACTTGGTGACGCGGGCCCTTTTTTGGTTCCATATGAACTTTAAAGTAGTTTTTTCCAATTTTGTGAAGAAAGTCATTGGTAGCTTGATGGGGATGGCATTGAATCTATAAATTACCTTGGGCAGTATGGCCATTTTCACGATATTGATTCTTCCAACCCATGAGCATGGAATGTTCTTCCATTTGTTTGTATCCTCTTTCATTTCATTGAGCAGTGGTTTGTAGTTCTCCTTGAAGAGGTCCTTCACGTCCCTTGTAAGTTGGATTCCTAGGTATTTTATTCTCTTTGAAGCAATTGTAAGTGGGAGTTCACTCATGATTTGGCTCTCTGTTTGTCTGTTATTGGTGTATAAGAATGCTTGTGATTTTTGTACATTGATTTTGTCTCCTGAGACTTTGCTGAAGTTGCTTATCAGCTTAAGGAGATTTTGGGCTGAGACAATGGGGTTTTCTAGATTTATAATCATGTCATCTGCAAACAGGGACAACTTGACTTCCTCTTTTCCTAATTGATACCTCTTTTCCTAATTGAATACCCTTTATTTCCTTCTCCTGCCTAATTGCCCTGGCCAGAACTTCCAGCACTATGTTGAATAGGAGTGGTGAGAGAGGGCATCCCTGTCTTGTGCCAGTTTTCAAAGGGAATGCTTCCAGTTTTTGCCCATTCAGTATGATATTGGCTGTGGGTTTGTCATAGATAGCTCTTATTATTTTGAGATACATCCCATCAATACCTAATTTATTGAGAGTTTTTAGCATGAAGGGTTGTTGAATTTTGTCAAAGGCCTTCTCTGCATCTATTGAGATAATCGTGTGGTTTTTGTCTTTGGTTCCGTTTATATGCTGGATTACATTTATTGATTTGCATATGTTGATCCAGCCTTGCATCCCAGGGATGAAGCCCACTTGATCATGGTGGATAAGCTTTTTGATGTGCTGCTGGATTCGGTTTGCCAGTATTTTATTGAGGATTTTTGTGTCAATGTTCATCAAGGATATTGGTCTAAAATTCTCATTTTGGTGGTGTCTCTGCCCGACTTTGGTATCAGGATGATGCTGGCCTCATAAAATGAGTTGGGGAGGATTCCTTCTTTTTCTATTGATTGAAATAGTTTCAGAAGGAATGGTACCAGTTCCTCTTTGTACCTCTGGTAGAATTCGGCTATGAATCCATCTGGTCCTGGACTCTTTTTTTGGTTGGTAAGCTATTGATTATTGCCACAATTTCAGAGCCTGTTTCTGGTCTATTCAGAGATTCGCCTTCTTCCTGGTTTAGTCTTGGAAGGGTGTATGTGTTGAGGAATTTATCCATTTCTTCTAGGTTTTCTAGTTTATTTGCGTAGAGGTGTTTGTAGTATTCTCTGATGGTAGTTTGTATTTCTGTGGATCAGTGATGATATCCCCTTTATCATTTTTTATTGTGTGTATTTGATTCTTCTCTCTTTTCTTCTTTATTAGTCTTGGTAGCGGTCTATCAATTTTGTTGATCTTTTCAAAAAACCAGCTCCTGGATTCATTAATTTTTTGAAGGGTTTTTTGTGTCTCTATTTCCTTCAGTTCTGCTCTGATTTTAGTTATTTCTAGCCTTCTGCTAGCTTTTGAATGTGTTTGCTCTTGCTTTTCTAGTTCTTTTAATTGTGATGTTAGGGTGTCAATTCTGGATCTTTCCTGCTTTCTCTTGTGGGCATTTAGTGCTATAAATTTCCCTCTACACACTGCTTTGAATGTGTCCCAGAGATTCTGGTATGTTGTGTCTTTGTTCTCGTTGGTTTCAAAGAACATCTTTATTTCCGCCTTCATTTCGTTATGTACCCAGTAGTCATTCAGGAGCAGGTTGTTCAGTTTCCATGTAGTTGAGCGGTTTTGAGTGAGTTTCTTAATCCTGAGTTCTAGTTTGATTGCACTGTGGTCTGAGAGACAGTTTGTTATAATTTCTGTTCTTTTACATTTGCTGAGGAGAGCTTTACTTCCAACTATGTGGTCAGTTTTGGAATAGGCGTGGTGTGGTGCTGAAAAAAATGTATATTCTGTTGATTTGGGGTGGAGAGTTCTGTAGATGTCTATTAGGTCCAGTAGGTGCAGAGCTGAGTTCAATTCCTGGGTATCCTTGTTAACTTTCTGTCTCGTTGATTTGTCTAATGTTGACAGTGGGGTGTTAAAGTCTCCCATTATTATTGTGTGGGAGTCTAAGTCTCTTTGTGGTCACTCAGGACTTGCTTTATGAATCTGGGTGCTCCTGTATTGGGTGCATATATATTTAGCATAGTTAGCTCTTCTTGTTGAATTGATCCCTTTACCATTATGTAATGGCCTTCTTTGTCTCTTTTGATCTTTGTTGGTTTAAAGTCTGTTTTATCAGAGACTAGGATTGCAACCCCTGCCTTTTTTTGTTTTCCATTTGCTTGGTAGATCCTCCTCCATCCTTTTATTTTCAGCCTATATGTGTCTCTGCACGTGAAATGAGTTTCCTGAATACAGCACACTGATGGGTCTTGACTCTTTATCCAATTTGCCAGTCTTTGTCTTTTAATTGGAGCATTTAGTCCATTTACATTTAAAGTTAATATTGTTATGTGAGAATTTGATCCTGTCATTATGATGTTAGCTGGTTATTTTCCTCATTAGTTGATGCAGTTTCTTCCTAGCCTCGATGATCTTTACAGTTTGGCATGTTGTTGCAGTGGCTGGTACCGGTTGTTCCTTTCCATGTTTAGTGCTTCCTTCAGGAGCTCTTTTAGGGCAGGCCTGGTGGTGACAACATCTCTCAGCGTTTGCTTGTCTGTAAAGTATTTTATTTCTCCTTCACTTATGAAGCTTAGTTTGGCTGGATATGAAATTCTGGGTTGAAAATTCTTTTCTTTAAGAATGTTGAATATTGGCCCCCACTCTCTTCTGGCTTGTAGAGTTTCTGCCGAGAGATCCGCTGTTACTCTCATGGGCTTCCCTTTGCGGGTAACGCGACCTTTCTCTCTGGCCGCCCTTAACATTTTTTCCTTCATTTCAACTTTGGTGAATCTGACAATTATGTGTCTTGGAGTTGCTCTTCTTGAGGAGTATCTTTGTGGCGTTCTCTGTATTTCCTGAATCTGAATGTTGGCCTGCCTTGCTAGATTGGGGAAGTTCTCCTGGATAATATCTTGCAGAGTGTTTTCCAACTTGGTTCCATTCTCCCCATCACTTTCAGGTACACCAATCAGACATAGATTTGGTCTTTTCACATAGTCCCATATTTCTTGGAGGCTTTGTTCGTTTCTTTTTGTTCTTTTTTCTCTAAACTTCCCTTCTCTCTTCATTTCATTCATTTCATCTTCCATCACTGATACCCTTTCTTCCAGTTGATCGCATCGGCTCCTGAGGCTTCTGCATTCTTCACATAGTTCTGGAGCCTTGGCTTTCAGCTCCATCAGCTCCTTTAAGCACTTTTCTGTGTTGGTTATTCTAGTTATACATTCGTCTTAATTTTTTTCAAAGTTTTTAACTTCTTTGTCTTTGGTTTGAATTTCCTCCTGTAGCTCGGAGTAGTTTGATTGTCTGAAGCCTTCTTCTCTCAACTCATCAAAGTCATTCTCCGTCCAGCTTTGTTCTGTTGCTGGTGAGGAACTGCGTTCCTTTGGAGGAGCAGAGGTGCTCTGCATTTTAGAATTTCCAGTTTTTCTGCTCTGTTTTTTCCCCATCTTTGTGGTTTTATCTACTTTTGGTCTTTGATGATAGTGATGTACAGATGGGTTTTTGGTGTGGATGTCGTTTCTGTTTGTTAGTTTTCCTTCTAACAGACAGGACCCTCAGCTGCAGGTCTGTTGGAGTTTGCTAGAGGTCCACTCCAGACCCTGTGTGCCTGGGTCTCAGCAGTGGAGGCTGCAGAACAGTGGATTTTCATGAACCGCGAATGCTGCTGCCTGATCATTCCTCTGGAAGATTTGTCTCAGAGGAGTACTGGGCCATGTGAGGTGTCAGTCTGCCCCTACTTGGGGGTCCCTCCCAGTTAGGCTGCTTGGGGGTCAGGGGTCATGTACCCACTTGAGGAGGCAGTCTGCGCATTCTCAGATCTCTAGCTGCGTGCTGGGAGAAGCACTACTCTCTTCCACGCTGTCAGACAGGGACATTTAAGTCTGCAGAGGTTAGTTACTGCTGTCTTTTTGTTTGTCTGTGCCCTGCCCCCAGAGGTGGAGCCTACAGAGGCAGGCAGGCCTCTTTGAGCTGTGGTGGGCTCCACCCAGTTCGAGCTTCCCTGCTGCTTTTTTTTACCTAAGCAAGCCTGGGCAATGGGGGGCGCCCCTCCCCCAGCCTCGCTGCCACCTTGCAGTTTGATCTCAGACTGCTGTGCTAGCAATCAGCGAGACTCCCTGGGCGTAGGACCCTCTGAGCCAGGTGCGGGATATAATCTCCTGGTGTGCCGTTTTTTAAGTCCGTCGGAAAAGCGCAGTATTAGAGTGGGAGTGACCTGATTTTCCAGGTGCTGTCTGTCACCCCTTTCTTTGACTAGGAAAGGGGTGACCCCTTGCGCTTCCCGAGTGAGGCAATACCTCGCCCTGCTTCGGCTCGCACACGGTGCGCTGCACCCGTTGTCCTGCGCCCAATGTCTGGCACTCCCTAGTGAGATGAACCCGGTACCTCAGATGGAAATGCAGAAATCACTGGTCTTCTGAGTCGCCCACGCTGGGGGCTGTAGACCGGAGCTGTTCCTATTCGGCCATCTTGGCTCCCTCCCCGCTGTTTTAATGTTTTTGTAGAGATAGTATCTCCCTATGTTGCCCAGGCTGGTCTGGAAATCCTGAGCTCAAGTGATCTTCCTGCCTTGGCCTCCTAAAATGCTGGGATTACCTTACCTGTACGTTTTCAAGCATGGAGTCATAGAAAATGTTCTTGATGAAATTATTCAATATATGTGTGTGTGTGTGTGTGTGTGTGTGTACACACATATATGCATAACTGAAGGACAAGTATATGTAAGCTCTTTCAAGTAAGGAGAGCCATAATTTAGGATCCTTCCAAGACTGAAGCTGGAGGGCATTTACATACAATGTAGTACTGAGGTATTATAAAAATTCAACTCATACACATTGTGTCATAGTTTCCTTGGTAGAGCTTTTCTTTTTTGGTGTTATATATATAACAATGATGTGTCTTTCTGATTATGTGTCTTAGGTCTAATTGAACTATATTATATATTTGAGTTTAGTAACTTGGGTTGACCGTATGAAGGATCTATAATATATAAGGGAATGAAGCACAATGGATATGACATGAGATGTCATGGCCTTGACTCCCAGTTCTGCCATGTCTTACGTGTGCTACCTACCGCAGTGTCATCAGTCATTTGTTTGAATGTTGAACTTTAGCTGCCAAACGTGGTGGTAAATCTAATGTAGTGATTCTTAACTAGACATGGGCATTATCCTTACCTAAGGAAGTCTCTGAACTAAAACTATGCACACCATACTGCTGGAAATTCTGACATATATATAGTCTTTATTACTTTTTGTTTCGTTTCTGAAATTGAGATAAAATTTCCATACTGTAAGTTGGCATAGTAAGTGTGCAATTTGATGAGTATTTATAAATTGTATACATGCATCAACTACCACTTCAGTTAAGATAGAGGATATTTGCATCAACCCAGAGAGTCCCTTCAAGTCTCATTTCTATCAATTCCCACCCCATTCATAGGCAACCACAGTTTTGTTTTCCATCGTGATCGAGGAGTTTTGCAGTTCTTGGACTTCATATACATGGAGTCATAAAGAATGCACATTTTGCATCTCGCTCCTTTTGCATAATAAGATTTTGCGGTTCGTCCATGTTATTGCATGTATCAGTAGTTTACTTGCTTTCTACTTCTACTTCTTCCATCCTTATTGCCATGTATTAGGCTGTTCTTGCTTTGTTCTAAGGCAATACCTGAGACTGACTAAAAGAAAAGAGCTTTAATTGGCTTATGGTTCTGCAGACTGTATAGGAAGCATAGTGCTGGCATCTGATTCTGGGGAGGCCTCAGGAAGCTTATAATCATGGCAGAAATCGAAGAGGGAGCAAGTGTCTCACATGGCAAGAGAAAGAGCAAGAGAGAGATTTGCGGGGAGATGCCACATTACACAACAACCAGATCTTGAGCAAACTGACTCACTCTCTCAAGGCCAGCACCAAGCCATGAGGGATGCACCCCCATAACCCAAACACTTCCCACCAGGTCCCACCTCCAGCATTGGGGATTACATTTCAACATGAGATTTGGGTGGAGACAAATATCCAGACTATATCATTCTACCCCTGGGCTCCCAAATTTTATGTCTTCCTTGCATTGGAAAATACAATTCATGTCTTTCTAATAGTCTTCCAAAGTCTTACTTATTCCTGCAGTAATTCAAAAGTCCAAAATCTCATGTGAAACAAAGTAAGTTCCTTCCACCTATGAGCCTGTAACATCAAAAACAAGTTATTTACTGCTAAGATACAATGGGGGTATAGGAATTGGGTTAATATTCCTGTTCTGAAAGGGAGAAATCAACCAAAAGAAAGGGACTACAGACCCCATGCAAGCTCAGAAACCAGCAGGGCAGTCATTAAATCTTAAAACGCCAAAATAGTCCTTGACTTCAGGTTCTGCATCTGGGGAACACTAGTGTAAGAAGTGGGGTCCCAAGGCCCCGGGCAGCTCCACCCCTGTGGCTTTGCAGGGTGGAGCCCCTATAGCTGCTTATAGGCTGTTGAGTGCCTGCAGCTTTTCCAGGTGCAGGATGCAACCTCTGGTGGAAGACGGTGGCCCCCTTCCCATAGCTCCACTAGGCAGTGCTCTAGTGGGGACTCTGTGTGGAGGCCCCAACCCCACATTTCCCCTCCACCCTGCTCTAGTAGAGGTTCTCTGTGAGGGCTCCAGCCCTGCAGCAAGTTTCTGCCTGGGCAGCCAGGCTTTGAAATGTAGGCAGAGGCTGCCAAGCATTCTTCAGTCTTGCACTCTGCATGCCTACAGGCTTAACACCATGTGGAAGCTGTGAAGGCTTATGGCTTACACCCTTTGAAGCAGCAGTCTGAGCTGTATTTGGGGCCCTTTGAGCCAAGGCTGGAGCTGGAGCACCCAGGATGCAGGGAGCAGTGTCCTGAGGCTGTGCAGGGCATCTGGGCCTGCGCCTGGCCCAAGAAACCATTCTTCCCTCCTAGGCTGTGATGGGAAGGGCTGCTGTGAAGGTCTCTAAAATGCCTTCCAGGCCTTTTCCCTGTTGTCTTGGATATTTTAATAGCACTTGGCTCCCTTTTAGTTGTGCAAATCTCTCTACCAAGTGTTTGCTCCACAGCCTGCTTGAATTTCTCTCCCAAGAGAGGCTTTTTCATTCTCTGCCACATGACTAGGCTGTAAATTTTTCGAACTTTTATGTTCTGCTTTCGTTTAGATATAAATTTCAACTTTAAGACATTTGTTTGCTCCACATCTGAGCATAGGTTGTTAGAAGCAGTCAGGGTACATCTTGGTTGCTTTGCTGCTTAGAAATTTTATGCACTAGATACTCTAAATTATCACTCAGAAGCTCAAACTTCCACAGATTCCTATGGCAGGGCACATTGCAGCCAAGTTC
>NW_026652276.1:225466053-225477715 GCF_009828535.3 Hylobates moloch | reverse complement strand
CAAATATTAGCTGGGTGTGGTGGCACACACCTGTAATCCCAGCTACTTGGGAGGCTCAGGCAGGAGAATCACTTGAACCTGGGAGGCAGAGGTTGCAGTGAGCCTTGATTGCACCACTGCACTCCAGCCTGGGTGACAGAGTGAGAGTCTGTCTCAAAAAAAAAAAAAAAAAAAAAAAAAACCCTGAGACTGGGTAATTTATAAGGGTTTTAATTGGCTCACATTTCTGTAGGCTGTGCAGGAAGCATAATCATAGAATCTACTTCTCCTGAGACCTCAGGAAGCTTAAAATTATGGTGGAAGGCAAAAGGGGAGCAGGTATCTCACATGGTAGGAGTATGAGCAAGAGAGTGGGAGGGAAGCTGCTATTCTTTACAACAACCAGATCTCGAGACAACTCGCTCACTGTCTCCAGGACAGCAGCAAGCCATGAGGGATCTGTCCTGATGGCCCAGACACCTCCCACCAGGCCTCACCTTAAACATTGGGGATTACAATTTGACATGAGATTTGGGTGAGGGCAAATTTTTAAACTATCCCTTCCCATATAGTAGCCATTAATTGAATAAACTACACTTTTTATCTATTTTTCTGTTAATGGATTGTATTTGGTGTTTTCAGTTTTTGCCTTTATCAGTAAAGCTGCTGTAAAATCCTTGTACAAATCTTACTGGGAGAAAAAAAGGTAACTATGTGAGGTGATACATTAATTAGCTTGATTGTGGTAATCATTTCACAATGTATATGTATATCAAAACATCATGCTGTACACCTGTGATGGTTCATACTGAGTGTCAACTTGATTGGATTGAAAGAGGCAAAGTATTGAACCTGGGTGTGTCTGTGAGGCTGTTGCCAAAGGAGATTAACATTTGAGTCAGTGGGCTGGGAAAGGCAGACCCACCCTTAATCTGGATGGGCACCATCTAATCAGCTGCCAGTGTGGCTAGAACATAAAGCAGGCAGAAAAATGTGAAAAGACTAGACTGGCCTAGCCTCCCAGCCTACATCTGTCTCCCATGCTGGATGCCCTTGAACATTGGACTCCAAGTTCTTCAGTTTTGGCACTCGGACTGGCTTCCTTGCTCCTCGGCTTGCCGACTGCCTGTTGTGGGACCTTTTGATCATGTGAGTTAATAAAATCCCATATATATATATATAAAATTTATATAGATATCCCATATAATATATATTATATATAATATATGTATTTATTCTATTATTTCTGTCTCTCTAGAGAACCCTGACTAATACAACACCTTAAACATACATAATTTTTGTATGTTGATCACATTTCAGTAAAGCTGGAAAAATCTTTTTTTGTCGATGTATGTTTTTCTTTATTTGGGGTAAATACCATAGAGTAATTGTATATTTAACATTATGACCTGCCAGCAAGTGTTCCAAGTGGTTGAACTATTTTACAATTCTACCAGCAATGAGTGAAGTTTCAGCAACTTCACATCCTCTCAATATCTGGTTTTAGTTGTCTTGATTTTTAGACATTCTAGTGGATGTGAAATAGCATCATTATGGTTTTGATTCAATTTTCATTTCCTTTTCATGTGGTTGTTTAGCTATTTGTGTATTTTCTTTTGTGAAGTGTCATCAGTTCAAACCTTTTGCTTAATTTTTATTATGTTGGTGGTGGTTTTATTGATGATTTGTAGCCATTGCTTATATATTTGAGATACAAGCATTTTGCTACATATGTATTAGAAATGTGGTCTCCCAATCTGTGACAGTTTTCATTTAAATGTGGAGGAGAGTAGTGGAGGAAGCTGGGGGATCCTCTGAGTCCCAGGAGTACCAGTACATTAGGTAGCTGTCTTAATTCCCTCTGGACCTAATTGTTTCCTTCAGAGAATAGCCCTAAAATGTTAAGAGTGGGCAAATTCTTGGCTTCTCTTGTTAGACCTAGGCCAACAACTGGGGTGCTACAGTCAGATTATTTTTTTCTTTAGTTGTTTCAGTTTTATTTGTTCTGTTCAGCACTCTATCTTTTAAATGATTCCTTTTCATGTTCCTGATTAGGTTAACAAAGCATTGTCTTTTTCCTTCCCCAAATAATCAGTTCATTTAACTCTTCAACCCCATCTTTTGCTTTTGACTTGAGGAAATCTCTAGCTCTTAGGGTTTTTTTGTTATTTCTAGTTTATAATTAATTCATAGTATTGCACTCTGACCATAGAATGTTATCTGGCTTATTTTTTGCTATTTGGACCTTTTGTGTAGTTTTCTTTGTGGCCTGGGTATATTTCAATAGACAATGAAAAAGATCTATTTTTGTAAGTTTTCAATAGACAGTGGAAAAGATCTATTTTTATATCACAGCATTTGATATACTTCACTTAATTATAGCTCACTAGTTATTTTTTATTTGTCCTTTATCTTCCTGAATTGAGAAAGGAAAATAAGCTTCTTCCACTAGTGATGTATGACCCCTGCTTTCTTTTAGTTTTTAATTACAAGGCAAGCCTTTGCCCATTTTCAATATTTTAGAGTTCTTTTAGTTTAGGGATATTATTTATAGCATATAGTTGGTCAGTTTATTAGAAATGCAGAAGGGACACAAGCCAGAAAAGTGGAATCAGGAAAGATTTTAAGGAAAAGCTGCTGCTTGAGCAAAGTCTTGTTGAAAGGAAGAAGGACCATGGTAATATATGAGATGTGAGGAAGGGAGGGGGCACCGCAGGAAAAGTAGGAGGACCTTGAGGCATAGGTGGCTGCTACAAGGCTTTGGAGTGACAGCCAGCCAGTCATAGCATTTCCAAGTAATTTTTTACATATTAAAGTTTTTCTTGTAGTTTTTTTTTTAACTATATAAATGAAATTTTGTGGATTTAAAAATGTTTAAAAATAAGCATTTGTTTCCTTTAAACTTTTGGGGGGTTTGTTTGGTTTAAAATTAAATAGCAGTTTGGTTACACTTTCATTTCCTGAGGACTTCACAGGGATCTTTAATTGCTTAAGTATGTTGCATGTTTCTATGGAGAAGTCTGAGGTTGGCTTGATTTTTTTTTTCCACTAAAAATACTTTTGGGGTTTTGTCTTTAAGTACCAGCAAGTTTAGTTATACCCAATTCAGTGTTATCATTCCATATTGGTGTGTCCTGACATGTGTGTGCCCTCTCAGTCTGTAAGTTTAAGTCTTCTGCTAGTTTTGGAAAATTTGTCTTTAATTTGTTCCGTGTTCTTCTTGGGAAAGCAGTTAGACACGTGTAATTTTTATTAATCTTCTTTCTAATTCGTTGTTAATTTCCATGTCCTTTTGCTCATGTCTTCATTGTGTCTTTCATGTCCCTTAATGGATTTTTCAGTGATGCCTTTTCCACTTTGAGCAGCTTCTTGCATAGATTTAATTTTTTTTAACGAGCTCTGCAAGCTCATAAGTCATCTCATTCTGTGGTTTTGCCATATCTTTCAAGAGCTCTTTTATCTCTTCTTTGAGTGATTTTACTTTTTCATTAAGTTCTTCAAGTTTTAGTGATATTTTAGTCATGATTATTATTTACTTGGTGGAAACATTTTTTTCTGGTGACATTTTCTTAGCTGTTTTTCTTGTTTTTCCTGTCACTTAACCCTCCATCCCATCCCCCCTTCCCGTTCTTCCCTACCTCTTTTTTTTCCTCCTCCTTCCCTCTCTCTCCTTTAATATCTTTGTCTATTCTAGGTCCTATGCCAGTTCCTCTCTCTGAATCTTTGAATGAATTGAATTCCCCCTGGACCTCTGATCTGAAGCAGGTTTATGTTGGGGCTGGAAGAGAAGAGAGAGCAGCATTTCTTCCTTTATAGCACTGGAATGTATATTAGAGAGGATTTAACCTTGACTGCTTACTGCCAGTGCCCTGGAAGCCACAGTCAGTTCACAGATCACTGTTTTCTACCCACTTTAATAATGGTGTTTCCCACATGGAGTTTGAGTGAGTCTGTGGCAGAGCCCTCCTCTGCCATCTTCCCTCACCGCTGCTTGGGTTTCACTGCTCTTTCATATACATTGTGAGTGGGATGATAGATTTTTGCCTAGCTTTATTTAAGATGGGAATTCTATTTCTTTTTAGAAATTCTGTTGTTTTGGGATGTAGTAAGGGCAGGTTTCTTCTCAACACTGTCTTAAAACAAGGTTTTTCTTTCCTTTACATCTTTCAGTAAATGTGCTCCAGCTAACAAAGCCTTCTTCAGAGTAACATTTAGGATTTGGTTTCTTGACTCCTTCCATCCTTCCTTTCATTGTCTGGTGATACTTCTTCCCTTGTTGTTTTCCTCGAGGACTAGATTTCACTGTCTATGGTTTGAATTCCCAGATGAGATAACTATGAACAAGTAGGGCATGAGTGTGCTGTGAGGATTATTTGTTTGGAGGGCATAACTTGGTATTGCATTTATTAAAAATATTGTAGAGATCAATATTTCCATCTCAGTTTATTTCTCTGGGCTATGTTGTACTTCTTTGTGCGTTTATGAGGTTGTATATTTTATGAATTATTAAGGCAAGCCTGGATGCATCTTTTAAAAATAATAGGCATAGGTTTTACTTGCCTGCCATTTTTCTGGAAGCACTGGTTTCCTTTTATTATTAAATTCTACTTAGTGTTACCAACTTAGCATTGCTTTTTACATTTCAAAGATCAAAGATATAATTTTAAAGAGTGCATAGTTCTATACTTCAATGGTGGAGGAGATAACTATTTTAGTTTCTATCATCAAATACCAAAAGTTATTTTCAAAGGCACTACAGACAAAAAAGAGTTGGGATGGGGAAGAAAAAACAAAACAAAAGTCACTACCTGCAATTCAGTAAAAATGACTAACAGCATGTGCTGCCATGCAGTACTTACAATTGTTTCAAATTTACAAACAGAACAATAAAACACATTTTGCATAGTGAAATATTTATTTTTATCCAATATATTTGCAAGCTGTTTTCCATTCATCATATTTGCAAACAGCAGCAGCAACATTTCTTTAACATGAGCCGAATGTAATTTCCAGCTGTTGAAATTAATTGTTTTTTAAGTCTTGTTAAAAACAGTTACCTAACAACAAACCTCAATACATCCCCTTTTCCACTTTTTTCTTGATTTTATTTATGAGTAAGTGTTTTTCAGTGATGCTTGATGTTTGAGATAGGAATAGAGTATATAAATAAAAGGCATTCTTGTCTTTATATAACTTACTCTTTCATTCAGGTGAGTTAATCAAAATTTTGCATTCTTTTTGTTTCACAATTTAAAAAGCATAGAGTAAAAAGACAAAGCCTATGGCCTCTAAAACAGAGAAAAGCTAGCTATAACATAATGCATTTCTGAACTGCTAAAATGTGAAGATTCTATTATTCTCCGGTGGATTTGAGTCAAGACCTGTGCAAAAGCCCTGGAGGTTAAAATAATTCCTCAGCTTCATCTTTTGTGGTGTAAGTTTACATACACAATTGGTGTTATTCTAAAGCTGCTTATCCTTTAGATTCGGTGATTGTTGTAGTATATGACAGTATTATGTAGATACATGGTCAAAAATTACTTTCTGTATATTTGATGTTTTTTGTTTTAGTTGTCTAAAGTTGCTTTTTTAAGGGAAGAAATAATACAGAAACAATGATTCTTGTTATTATTCGCCCAAGGTTACAAGAGCAAACTAATCAAGCCTAGTTTTGACTAATCTAGCTAGTTTTTGCTCTCTTTTGCCTCTGGGCCTCTGCACGGAATAATTTCATTCCCTTCATCTTTTCTCACTCAGTTAACTCAAGCTTTTTAAGTAATAATAAAACTTCTTACCATTTTGATTACTTATGGTCTCAGTTTCTGTGGTTTGCTTTCTTTCGTGCTTATAGCTGAATTGGCTTTGTCCTTTCTGCATGCCTCTATAGAGCTTTGTACTTACCCACCTTAGGAATCATCTCACTGTATGATTCTACTTGTCTCTCCTATCTTCTTGACCAGAAATATATTTTACATTTATAAAATATAAGGTGAACCACATACGTAAATTTAAATCTTGCTGTAGCCATGTTAAAAAAGTAAAAGAAGTAGGACAAATTCATATGGTCTTATCTTCTAACCTACTATATTCAGAATATTATCATTTTAGCAAATAACTAATGTAAAATTATTAATGATATATTTTATATTCTTTTTGTACTAAGTCTTCAAAATCTAGTGTTTATTTTACACTTATCACACATCTAAGTTGGTATGATCTGCATTTCAGATGCTCAATACTACACATGGCTGGTGGCTACCATATTGTTGTACAATAGTTCTAGTCTGTGGTCTGCTTGAGGGTTGAAACCATGTCTGGTTTTTACTGTACTTATGGTTACAGTTAGTGCCCATTAAATATGTGCCTATGAATGAATGAATGAGTGAGTAAAATATGCTGGGAGGGATATTATATTGAGTGATGCCAATAGCTAATAATGTTAGTACCATTCATGCAGAGACCTAAAGGTACATTGGCTAAAAATAGGACTGTGATCTCAGAGAATTCTGCACATTTCAGTCATAAGTTAGGACAGTAGGGACAGGTTTTGAATAGATTAATTGCCAAGGATTGATTACTGGGGACAGATAGGAGAAGAAATTCAAAGGATGGCCAGTCTCTATCCAGGGTCTGCTTTCCAGCTGATATCCTTTGATCCAGAGCATTTGACAGTCAGCCATCACTCTTACTGGTAGACTAATCGCCTTCTACCACAGTAGTCCTATTCAAATTCAAAATCAAGTCCTGTGCATACCCATTTAATACAAATAGAGGCCAGTGTGTCTAATTTGGTTTGCTGCTCAAAATATAAAACTTAAGTTGGTATAACTTAGTACAGTCATTATGGATAGCAATTCGGTATTATGTAGAAATATGAATAGTGTGCATATCCTATGACCCAGTGATTATTTTGGTACAGCCATGCATTGCTTAACAATGTGTATATGTTATGAGAAATGAATCATTAGGTGATTTCGTCTTTGCGCAGACGTCACAGAGTGTACTTACACAAATCTAGGTGGTATATCCTACTACATAACATATTATGGTATATCCATCCTGTTGCTTCTAGGCTACAAACTTATATGGCATGTTACTGTACTGAATACTGTAGGTGGTTATATCACAATGGTAAGTATTTGTTTATCTAAACATGTCTAAATAGAGAAAAAGTAGACTAAAAAATACAGAAGCAAAGATAAAAATGGTACACCTGTCTAGGGCACTGACTGTGAATGGAGCTTACAGTACTTTCCTGGGAGTTGCTCTGGGTAAGTCAGTGAATGACTGGTGATTGAATGTGAAGGCCTAGGACATGACTGTACATGATGTTAGACTTTCTAAACGCTGTACACTTAGGCTGTACTAAATTTATTAAAACAGTTTCCTTTCTTCAGAAATAAATTAACCTTAGCTTACTGTAACATTTTTACTCTATAAACTTTAAATTTTTAAAAACTCTTTTGTAATAACACAGCTTAAAGCAAACACATTGTAAGCTGTAAAAATATTTTTTCTTTCCATCTTTATGCTATAAGCTTTTGTCTACTTTTAATTTTTTTATGTTTTAAACTTTGTTGTTTATACCTAAGACACAAATGCACCCATTAGCTCATGTCTATACAGGGTCAGGGTTGTCAGTATTACTTTCTTCCATCTCACATCTGTCCCACTAGAAGGTCTGCAGGGACAGTAGCACTCATGGAGCTGTCATCTGCTATGATAACAGTGCCTTCTGGAATACCTGCTAAAAGGACCTGCCTGAGGCTGTTTTATTAACTTTTTAAAAAACTAGAGAGTATACTCTAAAATAATGATAAATATATAGTATAGTACATACATAAATGAATAACATGGTCATTTATTGTCATTATCAAGTATATGTGCTGTACATAATTGAATGTGTTATACTTTTACATGAGTGGTAGCACAGTAGATTTATTTATACCAGTATCACCACAAACACATAAGTAACACAACCATGACATTATGTGCCATGACATTGCAATGGCTGTGATATCACTGGGTGATAGGAATTTTTCAGCTCCATTATAATCTTTTGGGTCTGCTTTCATATATGCAATCTGTTGTTGACTAAAATGTCATTACGTGATCATGACTATATGTAATTTTGAAAAAATGTTTTATATTTGCATAAGGAGGCCTACAAATAATTGCAGCTTTTTAAAAAATCATGAAAACATGTAAGTCACCTAACATCTACTATTAGGAGATAATTTTGACACATTCATTAGCTCTGTACAGAAATCAAATGAATGTAGTGAACTGGATTTGTATTTCTAAATGGAAAGCCCTTGAAAACCTAGTGTTGAATGATATAAGCATGTTTTGGAACACCTATTTAAAAAATTAAAAATAACACATCACACAGTATTACATACTGCTTATTGATGCAAATACATGCCATATAAAAGTAAACAAATCAACCACAGCTAAGCCATAAGGGTAAAGCTAGAATAGTATATACTACTGATAAGGGGTGTGGGAGTGGGTTGGGGGCATTAGAGAGGACTCTAGGGCCTAAAAACTTCTATAGTTTTACTGCATGACAAAGCACTGAATGATAGCAACTGGCAATTTTAGGTGGAGGTCACAGAGGTGTTATATTATTCTTTGATGTATTTTGGATTTAATTTATAAGATACATTTTATGCATTCTCAGAGACCTAGAAGATTTCCCTTGGGTCTGTACAATGTATTTTGAAAGTAAAAATTTAGGATTAAAAACAGGAGGGATATTTTTTCATTTTAGTCCTTTTACAAATTATTTCAGTTCTTTGCTGTAAAAGGGTGCACAGATGGAGCAGTAGCCCTTTTGATGTACACAAGTACAAAAGTGCATTTTATAAACAAATTTACTTTATCCTGTCTCTCAGGCTGGAATTGTAATATATTAGGAAATACCTAAAAACTCAGTGTCCCACAGGGCTTTCTGTATTCTCATGTGTTAAGGTAAAAAGTATTTTTTAAAATATGAAATGGTCTGAGCCTTTGAAACACTTTAGGCTGTGATGTATTTTAATTCAATTGCACAAGCACTTATGGAATGCCTGTTGTATGTACAGATACTGCATCAAGCATGAGGATGACTAGGAGAGAGTTGAGTAGAAAATGAGAGGAGGTGGGGAAATGACTGCTCTATACCTCTAGGATATTGACACAGTTGGGAAATGATTAATGGAATAAATAAACCTTGACTGTTGGAATGGGAAGCAGTATATTTTGTTAATGGAGTTATCAGTGTATTGCCTTTCAGCTCGGCATCCTGCCTTTATTATCTGCTCTGATAATGGAGCTGGACCCTTAGAGCATTTCTCCTTTGCCATGAGTTTGATGTTGAACTGCATCAGTAGAGGGCTTAGAGGGAGGCTGCTGGATGAAAGGGCTACTCTTCACTTCCAATGTCCTTGTCTTGTCAGGTGTCTGAAACACAGTGTTTTTTCTGAAGTACCCTGTGGTCTGTTCCCTTGGTCAGTTTCCTGGCATCCTCTTAGATGGTTACGCAGAAGATTACTATCAGATGGGGACACCTCCCTCCACCTACTTTCACTAGTACCCTTCAGGTGGCTTTGCAGTGGGTTTCAAGGCTGGCATCTCCCTGTGGATGTATCCCCAACACTCAGGAGTGAGGAAGTCCAGCTGGTCTTCCATCGAGCCCTTCTTAGTGATGTCATTTCTTAGTCCTGGCAGGTGGCTTCCTAGTCTCTGGATCTGCTCTCAAGTTCAGATTACTTTCACAAATTACTTTCTCTGTTCAAGTTAGCCCATGGGACCTTCTGATTGCATTGTGATGCATAGAGAAAGCAAACTGTGTTTGTTCCAGCATGCTAAAGTCAACAAAATGGACTTTAATATTTAAAAGATCTCATAAGATCTCTTTAATCTTTTCTCCATTTTTCTTTCTGTAGTGCTTTAACCTAGCTCTATGAATGGGTTGTTGGATTAGTAGATGTGAACATCTCTATGGCTCCTACCGTGTATTGCATTGGAAAAGCCATCTGCATTACTGTCATTATTAAAGTTGATGTTTATGATTTTTACATTTCATATTTCATCCTTTATGCTTCATTTGCCATCCTAAATGCACAGCCGTGGCTTTGTGGTATAACAAAAATAATGTGGAATTTATTGCCATCTGGATCTAGTTTCTGATTCAGGTGCCACAGTTATAATTGTATAACACAAAAATAATAACTCATATATCTAAGTTCTCACTTTGAAGACCACAGGAAAATAATTGTGTAACTTATATAATTACTTTGCATCTTTGAGCTCATTTTCCATGAGACATTCTGGTTGCTGTAAGGATATTCATGTTATAATAAAACATTTGGCATAGTATGTGAGGAAGAGTACTATCATCATGGATAGCTGCCATATATTAGATATCTTTTGTGTGCCTTTTTTTTTTTTTTTGAGATGGAGTCTCACTCTGTTGCCCAGGCTGGAGTGCAATGGCATGATCTCAGCTCACTGCAACCTCTGTCTCCCAGGTTCAAGCGATTCTCCTGCCTCAGCCTCCCGAGTAGCTGGGATTACAGGTGTGTGCCACCATGCCCAGCTAATTTTTATTTTTAGTAGAGACAGGGTTTCACCATGTTGACTAGGCTGGTCTCGAACTCCTGACTTCAGGTGATCCACCCACCTCGGTCTCCCAAAATGCTGGGATTACAGGCGTCAGCCACCATGCCCAGCCTGTTGTATGCTCTCTAATATGGCCTCAGTAAGTGGCAGCTATATTGTGTTCTGTTCTTTAGCTTATTTTAAAAAAATTTGTCCTTGTTTAAAACACATACTACTAATAAACAAAATTATTATATTTCCTAGAACAACTTTAGTATCATTAGCAAGATTTCCATGAAAGAATGCTGCACAAAATAGTATCAGTTAGGATCTTTCATGTAAGTTAGTGTGATTGCTGCTGTTCTACTATTTTCAGTTAAACATTTTGCTTTGAAATACTTACAGAATCATATGCAGTTTTAAGTAATATAGAGAGATCTCATGTGCCCTTCAGCAAGTTTTCACCACTGATAATATCTTGCAAAATTATATTACAATATCACTATGGGAAAATTGACACATTGATACAATTCAGTCATCTTCTGTAGATTTCACCACTTCTACATTATGTGTATTGTATATGTAGGCATTCAGTTCAATTAAACTTTATCTTATGTGTAAGTTGATGCAGCCACCACCACCACAAGATACAGAGCACTTCCATCTGCACAAGCGTGCCTGTTGCTACCTTTATAACCATGCTCTCTGCTCTTCATTCTTAACTTCAGGAAACCACTAATTTATTCTCTAGAATTTTGCCATTTCAAGAATGTTATATGAACTAAATCCTGAAAACATGGGGTTTGGTTTTTTCACCCAGCATCTTTCCGTGAAGATGTATCTAGATTGTCACATGTACGAAGAGCTTGTTCCTTTTTGTTGTTGAGAAGTATTCCACAGTATGACATACCACGGTTTGTTTTACCTCTCACGTGTTGAAGAGCAGCTGGGTTGTTTCCAGTTTAGGGCTATTACAGATAAAACTTTTTTTTTTTTTTTTTTTTTTTTTTTTTTTTTCGCCCCCCCCCCCGGCCCGGGGTGGGGGGCGGTTTCCTGGCCCCCGCCAACTCCCCCCCCCCCCTTTCAACCCATTCCCCTC